>NW_027101878.1:300000-382038 GCF_035609145.1 Eleutherodactylus coqui | reverse complement strand
CAATGCTGAGGTACTACAACTCCCAGCAACCACGGAGTTAAATGCACAGGTAGACAGGATTCCACACTACCACTGTCCCTGCCTCACCAATACTTCCCCTATACTACTTAGTACAGACTGCAGCCTGAGAACGCTATAGCTGTAATGGGGCTGCATGCCCGATATACAAAAAAAAAGCAAAACTGCTCCCAGCACCCACAACAGTAGTGCACTAGGTGAGCTGTGGCCCTAAGAAGGACCGTTGGGGTTCTTGTAGACACTAACACTCTCCCACCAGCAGCAGCAGCACTCTCCCTGATCTCTGCCAGTGTGTGTCTGAGGCGAGCCGCGGGCGGGGCTGATTTAAGTACTCGGGGGTCACTTGATCTCGCCAGCCACTCACTGCAGGGGGGTGGGATAGGGCTGGAACGTCACAGGAGGAAGTTGTAATGTCTTCCCTGCATTTCTACTGGCCAGAAAATGGCGCAAATCTTTCAGGGAAGGAAATGGAATTGACTTGAATACCGCGTGGTGCTCGGCCCGAGTAGCGAGCATCTCGAACACCCTAATACTCGAACGAGTATCAAGCTCGGACGAGTACGCTCGCTCATCTCTACCAGAGACAATAGATCAGTTGTGTCAAACTCAAGTTTACCAAGGACCACATCAGCGTTATGGTTGCCTTCAAAGGGCTGATTGTAATTGTAAGACTGTAAATGAGGTAGCAGGCTGGATTTGATCCAGGGACCTTAATTTGACACATATGCATTAAATGAAGTCCATGGGGAAAGAATGATCAAGGTCGGCTTTTCCTAAAACGTGATCATTTTTTGGAAGTTTCACCACTCAAAAAGCCACAAGTAAACAATGCAACTGAATTTTGAACCCTGTAATACATGCAGGGTATATTTCTAAAGCTGAAAACATGGCTGAGAGTTAAATAATTAAAAATATATTTCTGTCTTTCCCTTAACCCCTTAGTGACGGCCCCATTGCCTTTTTATGCCTTGCCTGCTGGGCTTAATTCCTAGAGGATGTAAAAACATGCCTCCTCTAGGAATGAAAGCTTGGCATGCTCAGGACGTGATGGCTCCATGCTGCCGGTTACCGGAGGTAGCCGACAGCATGGAGCTGTCATCCAGGACCGCAGGACCCCACCCCCGGTCACGCGATCACCGGTAAAGTTACCAAAAAGTTAAAAGCAGTTGAGATTTCAGCTCCCGTAACGGATCAGATCCGTAAGGGGAGCTGAGAGTACTCAACCCCCCCGCCCCCCGCCCTCCTTTGCACCGTCCGGCATCATCTTCTTTCTTCCTGGCCCTGCCGCCGGCATCTGCGCGCCAGACGCATTACGTCATGCGCAGAGAGCCGTGAGGCCCCGGGAATTTTTTAAACTCCCTGCTCCCGGCTAGTGTGAGTAGCCAAGAGCAGGGAGCTGTCACTGGGAGCCGCTGCATGCGCTTCCCGGTCACATGATCGCTGCTATCCAATGGATAGCAGCGATCATGTAAAAGTAAATAAAGTTTAAAAAGTGAAAAAAAAGAAGACAAGTTTGTTTCATCTCCCCTCATGGATCATATCCATGAGGGGGGATGAAATTAGGTACCTTAAGCCCCCAGATTTATCCGCGGACCTTCCCAGCTTCTGCGCACGCGTCCGTCTCCAAAATGGCGGACGCAGGCGCAAAAGCCACAGATTGGCGGGGTAATTTAACCCCTTAATGACACGGCCTATTTTGGCATTGAGGAGCAAGCGATTTTTTTTTTTTATTTATTTTTTTTTTTGGTATTTTTCCATCTCAATTTTTCAAAAGCCATAACTTTTTTATTTTTCCGTCGACCTGGCCTTATAAGGACTTGTTTTTTGCGTGGCGAGCTGTAGTTTTATCGGTGCAACTTTTGGGTACATTGACTATATCGTTTAATATATATATATTTTTTTTATGATAACAGGGAGAGAAAACGCATCAATTCTGCCATAGATTTCTTTTTTCTTTTTTTTTACAGCGTTCATCATGCAGCATAAATGACACACTAACTTTTTTCTGCGGGTCGGTACGGTAACAATGATACCAAAATTGTTATATTTGTTTTAGGTTTTTACACTTTTTTGCAATAAAACCCCCTTTTTTTTTTAATCTTTTTTTTTTCTCTATAGCTGCATTCAAAGTCCTGTAACTTTTTTATTTTTCTATATACGGAGTTCTATGAGGGCTTATATTTTGCAAGACGAGCTGTAGTTTTTATTTCAACATACAGGTAGTCCCCGACTTGCGAACAGGTTCCGTTCCGGGAGCCCGTTCGCAAGTCCGTTTTTGTTCGCAAGTCGAACAAATGGTAGTATGGAGCGGGATCGCGGGTGGATCCCGCTCCATACAACGTCGGGTGCCGGTTGTTCTTACAGCGGGCACCCGGCGGCAGCAGTTCCGACGAGCTGCGCCGCTTGTCCTAACTGTTAACACTTTAAATACTGCTCTGACAGCGGTATTTAAAGTGTTAACAGTTCTGACGAGCAGCGCGGCTCGTCGGAACTGCTGCCGCCGGGTGCCCGCTGTAAGAACAGCCTGCACCCGACGTTCAGGGGGCCCGTACAGCGTCCCACGATGAGATCGCGGGACGCTGTGTGGTTGCTAGGCAGCCGGGGACCTCCTGAAAGGCCCCAGGGCTGCCTATGCAGAGTGCCTATCAAGCGCACGGCTTGCTAGGCGCTCTGCATAGACAGCCCTAGGGCCTTTCAGAAGGCCCCCGGCTGCCTAGCAACCGCGATCTGACCGGACAGGCTTCTATCAGGCTTGATAGAAGCCTCTCCGGCCCCTGCACAGTATGATGTAATGCCATAGCATGACATCATACTGAGCCATAGCATGACATCATACTGTGCTGTACAGATAGTTCGTATCTAGCGAAATTCGTAACTCGAATGTTCGCAAGTCGGGGACTATCTGTATTTTATTGGTTTTATGTTGCATATATAACATTACTTTAACATATTATGAAAGTGGTGTGATATACACCTCACCGACTTAATATTGCAACTTATTAAGAAAAGACAAGAAAAACATTATGAAAAGCAATATGCTAATGTGTGCGTTATATTCTGATAGTTGACAGACAAGGGGAGGTATGATATACGGGGAGGGCGGGGAAAGGGGGGGGTGTCGAGGGGGGATCCAGGTTAGTACCTTTTGGTTGTCCCACTACTCGAGGTATGAGTTGGCTACTCACAGTTACCGTCTTGTAGCCACCTGGTGATTAGAGGAGAGTTACGTGCGTCTATCCAGACTGCCCAGGTGCGGTAGAAATTGTCGGCTCCGGTTGTATCTTCCTGTGATCTTATTCTCTCTAGTCTTTCGATCTCGTCTAAGCCCCCCACCCATGCGCATCTAGGGATTTCTGTGTCCTTTTTCCAGAATCTGGGTATCACTTGCCTCGTGGCCATAATGAAAAATTTCAGCAGGCCTTTTTTGAGTGAGTGGGCGCCTAGTGGAGGGAACGATAGAAGTGCCACCTCAGGTGTCAGGGTCAGTGATTCCCTGCACACTCTCTCGTATAATTTTCTCATGTCTCGCTAGATGGGTCTGATCATGGGGCACTCCCACCATATATGTAGCATCGAGCCCACTTCCCTGTGGCATCGCCAACACATATTAGAAGCCGATGGGAATAGGGCGTGGAGCCTCTCTGGTGTCATGTACCATCTTGACAAAATCTTAAAGTTCAGCTCCTGCAGCCTACTTGCCACCGACATCCCATGGGTGTGCTGGAAAGCTTTGCTCCAGAGCTCTCCGGGAAAGGATCTACCCAGGACCTCTTCCCATGCGGCAACCCACCTGGGGGTGTGACCACCCAGCTTCTCCTCCAGTAGCTGGCTATATAATATTGACACGGTATGCTTGGGCTCCTCCCCTCTGCTGCATAGTTCCTCAAACGGGGTAAGGTTTAGGCTCCACCCCCGTTCCGGCCTCACTTTTCCTAGGTAGCTACGAACCTGCAAATATTGCATCCATGAGCCCGGGGGAATTCTTCCTGTCCCCTGTATAGTCGCCAGGTCTCGTATGCCCCGGGTGTCCACCACCTCCCCTGTCCTAGCTTCCGTTCCACTGGGTAGGAATCCCAGGCTACGAGTGCCCATTGTTGCTGGAATTTGTGGGTTTCCAGTTAAGGGGGTAAGGGGACCCGAGACCGTTGTCTGGCAGCCCCCCTTCCATGCCCCCAGCAGGGTGATCATCAGACCCGATGCCTCCGCCCTCTCCCAGTTGACCCCCTTAGGGATCCAGAATGCTCCTTTTGGTGAGAAGGTATTATTCTCGTTTTCGATTTGTACCCACAGTTTATCTGATTCGTGGTGGTGCAGGTCTAGTATTAGGGTTCCGATCGTGGCTTTGTGGTATAGATATAGGTCAGGTAGGCCCACCCCTCCCTTTGTTTTTGGTTTGGATAGGCTTTTATGGCTGAGTCTTTTGGAGCCTCCCTTCCATATGAACCGGAGTATCAAGCTTCTCAGTCTGTTATAAAAGATTTTCGGGGGGTTACAAGGTGCTGATTGGAAGATGTACAATATCCTAGGGAGGATATCCATCTTAACCGCACTCATCCTACCAAACCATGACAGCGAGCCTCTTGCCCAGCCCTCCATGTCCTTTTTCAGGGTCAGTAGCAGTGGCTTGTAGTTCAACTCAAACAGCTGGGTTGGGTCGGTTGGGATATGAATTCCCAGATATTTGAATGAATCGCTTCTCCATTGGAATGGGAAAGCTGCGGCCATATTGCTGACTTCCTGTTGTGGGATGGTAATATTTAGGACTACCGACTTCTGAGCATTTACCTTATAGTTGCTGAACTGGCCAAACGTAGCGAACTCCTGCATAATATTGGGGAAGCTGACGTGTGGTTCAGTGGCATATAACAGGAGGTCGTCTGCGTAAAGTGATAATTTGCGTTCCTCTCTACCAGTCTGTATTCCGCGTATTGAGGGGTTGTTCCTAATTGCGTTGGCTAGTACTTCCATAACTATGATATATAATGTGGGGGACAGGGGACACCCCTGTCGTGTGCCGTTCCTAACCACGAATGGAGTTGACAACTTACCATTGACCCTGACCTGTGCCGAGGGGCGATGATATAGGGCCATTATCTGATTTAAAGCTCTGGTGCCGAGTCCCACCCTACGGACTGTCGCTTCGAGAAATTGCCAACTGATTCTGTCGAACGCTTTTTCAGCGTCGACAGAGAGGAGGCATAGAGGGGTTCTTTTCTTTCTTGCCCGGTCGATTAGGGCCAGGGTCTTTATGGAGTTGTCTCTCGCTTCTCTCCCTAAAACAAAGCCCACCTGGTCTCCGTGGATAATTCGGGGAATTGCGGGATTTAGCCTGTTTGCTATCATTTTTGAAAAGATTTTTAAGTCACAGTTGATGAGAGAAATTGGTCGGTAACTACCGCACGACAGGGGGTCCTTCCCGGGCTTGGGTATCAGGACTATGTGTGCCTGTAGGGCTTGGGACGGGAAGGGGCAGCCCCCCGAGACCTCGTTGAAGGCTTTCAGTAACATATCTGAAATCAGGTCTCCGCAAATCTTATAGAATCTCGGGGAGTACCCGTCCGGGACTGGGCTTTTCCCCGGTTTAATTTCTGAGAGTACGCGTTTGAGTTCCTCTGGCTCGAAATCTTTTTCCATGCCCTCGGATTCCTCTTGTGAGAGGGGCTCCGGGGCATGGGAGTCCAGGTACTCTGACAACGCCCGTGTGTGTTGGCTCTCCGTTCCCGCCCCCGCCTCGCTTATGTTGTATAGTCTGGAGTAAAATGATCTGAATTCTCCCAATATTTCTTGCGGAGCGTGAACCCTCCCTCCTCTCGCTGAGTTAATGGAGTGTATGTGTGGGTGGGCCGTTCTTGGGTGTAATGCTCTGGCAAGCCAGCTACCACTCTTGTCCCCATATTCATAATATCCGGCTTTCAATTTATCTCTATTGCTTAGGGCTCTTTTATCTAGTATGTCTAGGATTTTGTTCCGGAGTTCCGATATCTCTGTTTGAAGGATAGCGGACGAGGCTGCTTTATTAGAGATTTCCTTTTCGTTAAGTTCCCTTATTAATTGAGTGAGGCGTGCGGTGTGGTCTTTTTTAATCCTAGCGCTGTGTGAGATAAAAACGCCTCTCAACACGCATTTTAGGGTTTCCCACTTAATTGGGGCGCTAGTGGGGTCTGATACATGATCCTTTTTAAAATTTTCTATGGTCTTTCTAACATCCTGTACGCATGCCGTGTCTTTAAGTAGACTTTCGTTAAGCCTCCAGGTATGGGTCCCCCTCTCAGTGTCCCCCGGGCCCAAGGATGCAAATACTGGGGAGTGGTCAGACCAGAGGAATATGTCCAAGGAGCACTTGGGGGCCCCGTCGAGCAGACCGTGTGATATAAATACGTAGTCAATCCTACTGTATGAATTGTGTGCCATGGAGTGAAAACTGTAGTCACGCTTACCCTGGTGGAGAATGCGCCATAGGTCGATTAGGTCCATACTTACAAGTATCCTCTGTACCTTGCGAATAGCTGCTTTGGTTAGTGTTGAGCGTCCCGTGGAGGAGTCTAGTCGGGGTTCCATGCACATGTTGAAATCACCGCCTAGCACGATCGGTGTTCCTTCTGCGAATTCTGCGAGTTCCCGGAGAGCTCTGGAAGCGAACCCCACCTGTCCCTGATTAGGAAAGTACAAATTGGCAAATGTAAAAATTTTGTTAGCCATGAGTATTTTTAGGAATATGTACCACCCTTCTTCGTCCGACTTTTGAGCCAGCACCTCTGGGGCTATTGATTTATGAAAGGCTATAGAGGCCCCACAGGTTTTGTTCTCCGGGTGAGTAGAGTGGAACCATTTAGAATAATATTTGTTCCTGATGTAGTCCGGCATGCCAGTTCGTGGCAAATGTGTTTCTTGAAGCATCGCTATCATCACCCCTTTCCTGTGGAGCCTGTATAGTACCTGGCTGCGTTTGTTGGGGCAATTGAAGCCCTTTACGTTAAAGGAGCATATCGTCAGATTGGCCATTGCGACATGTTGGGGGTATCATTGGCATGTGGTGAGTGTCTTGGTGCTTTATCATTCCTGAAGGCATAACCTGGAGCTGGGGAGGGTATGGACAACACATGAGGGTAGAGAGGGGGGAGGGGGAAAACATGGATCCACATGTGAACAGTGATAAGTAAACTACAATAAATTTTGCGTGCAGTCGTGGAGAACATTCTAACACTTATAGACGACCAACGTCTATGCAGCAGTGTGATGCTGCGGTCCCTAGTGGGGGGTGGCTGGGTGGGCCGAGGCCAAGAGCCACGCCTCCCCACTCCACTTCTATCATGAAACATTATGATGGGCATCCAGACCTGTTTAAGATTAGGCTAAGAAGGGTAAGTGGATATGACGAGTTAAAGAGGGTGAATAAGTATATGTATGCGTATTAGTATAGATGAAAGGAGAAGGAGTTTCTTATGTTGGAAGGAGACTAGTAGGGTCCTTCGACTGCGAAGCCTGGAAGGCCTACTGTTAGGTGAGGGTGGAGCATGCATGAAATGATAGAGAAATGTAGAGTACAAGAGGATGGCCTAAGTGCCCGGGGTCCTGGGATGAGCCTCCCAGGAGACTGCATATCTTTCTGGATATGTAATTAGCCAGTCCTCTTGTATCCATTCGAATGGTTCCTTTAGTGGTTTTCGTGTGTCGTTACAGTCTAAAGATTCTGTGTTAAGTTCTCTGGAACCTTGTTGAGGTCTGTGTCTGTGTTTGGTAAGTTCTTTGGGGTCTTCCCTCTGAAGTCATGGTTAGATGAAATCTCTTGTCCATTCATGACAGTCTCATTTAGGGCGTTCTCTTGATGGACGGGTTCTGTCTTCTTTATGTGGCTGTTTGCGCTTGTGGTTGGCTGTTTGCCATTGGCCCCTTGGGGGGGTGGGTGTCGGGGCGCTTGTTTTCTGCCACTCCGGTAGCGAGACCATCGGAAGTTTCAGCGCTGTGAGGAACTTGGGTAGATCTCCCAGCGATCTAAATGTGACTGTCTCGTTCCCTGTGCCCGCTATCAATTGAAAGGGGTATCCCCATCTATACGGGATTTCTTTTTCTTTTAGTATTGTCAGTAAAGGCTTTAATGCTCGACGTTGTTGGAGTGTTCTTCTTGAGAGATCTGGCAATATCAAGAGGTTGTTATCCTGGAATTTTATCGGGCCCTTGGATCTGATCTGGCGTAGGATCTCTTCTTTTTCTTTATAGAAATGGATCCTACACACCACGTCTCTCGGTCTTTCCGGGTCTATTGATCTAGGGCCCAGCGCTCTATGTATCCTATCTATTTCGATTGGATCGTTCGGGGTTCTGTTCAGGAGGTCGCCGAAGCATTTCTGTGCCCACGCCTCCAGATGTTTGTTCTCGACTTCTTCTCCTAATCCCCTGATCCTCAAGTTGTTTCGCCTGTGGCGATTCTCTATATCGTCTAGTTGCGTCGCGAGCTCAGCGATTTGGCTGGCGTGTTCACTTAGTATGTCGTGGTGTTCATCTATTCGTTGGACTACTTGTTCTTGTGTCTCTTCCGTTTCCATAAGACGTTGTCCCATCTGGTGGATTTCTTTTTGTAATGATTCTAGGGCAGATTTCTGGGACAAGGCAAACTGAGCAAACATGTTATCCAGGTCACCTTTGGTTGGGATGGATCTGAGGTGCTCTTTCCAGTCCCAGTCATCTGGGTCGGGTTCCATTGATCTTGTCTGATTGCCGGTTTTGCCCTGGGGTTGGTGTGTGTTTCTGCTTATGGGGTGTTTTTCTGTTCTCAGCCTGTCTTGTCGTGGAGAGTTAGTTGACGTGGTTATGTGGTGTCCTGCGCGTGAAGTGCTGTCTCCCAATTGAGGTGCAGATGTGCGCTGTGGTTCTCCTTTTCTTCCCTCCTGTCTTTTGGGTATTGCCCCTTCATGTATTCTCTGCGGGGGGGTCCACCAGTCAGGGTCTCTAGGGTGTTCTGTCACTCTGTTTCCCTGGGGTCTAGGGGAGGGTCTAGGGGAGGCTGCCCACTCCTCTTGTGGGTAGTCTTGGGGCTTATGTGCCTGCTTCAGGGCCTCTGCGTACCCCCTCATGGGTGGCTCGGTGCCCCTGATGGAGGTGGGTGTCTGCTGGCTCATATTGGGGGATGGGGGATGGGGGGTGTGTATTATGCCCCCCTCCTGTACCTGGATCTTCTGCAGGCGATTCCCCGGCTGTGGCACCTCTCCCCGCTGCTCCCTCCGATGCGGCGTCCCGTTTTCCCCTCACTTCCGGTTTTGCGGCCGGGGAAGATGGCGGACGGACCCGCACTTCCGGTGGGACCTCCTCGTGCCGCTGCTCCGATGTCTCCGGCTCCCCGGCTGCCGGCTGCGGTGAGTACCTGCTGTCTTGCGTCTGTGGGGAGCCGGGACTAGCTGTCGCTCTCCCGCTGGTGTTGTCTGGAGGTCCGGAGCGTCGGCGCGCTCGCGCGCTTTCTTCCGGCGCCACCTCGTTCGGCCGGGCTGCCGGCGGCGGCGGGCTGATGTGCGGCGCTCCCTCCGGCGTTCCGGGTGGTGAGTAGTCGCTCCGGTCCGGGTCTTCTCCGTCCTCCGGCAGGTGTCTTCTCCCTTCTCTCTTTCCTGTCTGTTCTGCGGGGGGTCGTTTCCCGGTCTTCTCCTCCTGCAGCTTGCGGCGATCACCGGCGGCCGTGATGAAGCGGTCCAGCGGGCCCAGATCGTCTTCTCCGCTTCTTGGGACGCTGGTCCCCCTCTTCTTCTTGCCCATTTGTGGTCTTTGGGCTGTGTTGTGTTCGGGTCTGGATGCTTTTTGGGTGTTTTTAGGAGTAGGGACGACGGAGCTCCGGCGGCATGCGACTCAGCTCCTCATGGTCCAGGCCACGCCCCCAGACGAGCTGTAGTTTTTATTGGTACCATTTTGGGGAATGTACGGCTTTTTTGATCACTTTTATTGCATTTTTTTAGCGATTTATTTTTAATTAATTTATTTTTTTACGCTTTTTGTCGTACAAAATAAAAAGCGTGTTCAACTTTTTTTACACGTCGTTAGGGACGCGTCAATCCCCAATATGTGGGGTTTTAATTTTTTTCCCATTTTTTTTTATGCTAACATTAGAAAAAGCATAAAAAAAGGTTTTTTTTTTACATTTTTATTTAACATTTTTCTTTTTTTTTTACACTTCTCTTTTTTTTATACTATTGGAGTCCCTCTGAGGGACTTACATCACTGTACTGCTCTGCCATGCCTTATCGCTTATACAGCGATCCTAGGCACAGGCACCGGCCGGAGACACAGAGGGAGCGCGATCCCTCTGTGAACTCTTTCCCTGCCGCGATCTACTTAGATCGCGGCAGGGAAGGGGTTAACAGCGGGGGGCGCATCTCCGATGCCCACCCCCCCCCCCCCCCCCCCGCTGTTGCAGCAGGACGCCGGCTGTGACTGACAGCTGGCTCCCGCTGCGGGATACCGCGGGATCTTATGTGATCTCGCGCTATCCCCAGGACGTACCGGTACGTCCTGTTGCGGGAAGTACCGGTACGTCCTGGAGCGGGAAGGGGTTAAAATCTCCCCGCACCTGGCTACTAAATGTAGCCAAGAGCCTGGAGATTTCATGGGGTGTCATGGTACGCTTTTCCCAGTCACATGATCACCGTTATCCAATGGATAACGGCGATCGCGTAAAAGTAGAAAAAACCTCAATTTTCACCCCCCCCCCCCGTCACGGATCGGATCCGTGAGGGGAGGTGAAGTTACTTAAATAACGCCACCGGCGATGTCCCCTGATGGGATCCTTATCTGCGGACCTTTCCCCAGTTTTGGGGCATTTGCCCGTCGCCAAAATGGCAGACGCAAGCGCAGAAGCTGGGGAGGGCAAAGGGAAATTTAAAATCTCCTTGCTCCTAGCTACTAAAGGTAGCCAAGAGCATGGAGATGTCACAGGGGGCCGCAGTGAGTGGTCTTCGGTCACGTGATGACTATTATCCAATGGATAATGGTGATCACGTAAAAGTTAAAAGACAGTTAAAGTTTGACGCTCCGTTCAGTTTGGGCTCCGTTGTGCATCCAGAGAGAAAATTAGGGCCACAATGGGTATGTTTCTGAACAGGACAAATAGGGGTATACATTTTGGGGTGACCGTCTTTATTCCTATGTATGCTGTACAAAAAAAACTATTTTTAAAATGACATAATTGCCAAAAAAACAAAAATCACAATTTTTTCCTTCAGCTTTGCTTCGATTCATTTAAAAATGGTGGAGTAAAAATACGCAGCACACCCCTAGAGGAATGCGATAAGGGGTCTAGTTTTTAAAATGGGGTCATTTGTGGGGGTTCTCTATCGTTTCGGCCGCTCAAGGCGTCTACCAGTGTGCAATGGGGCCTGAAACACCTTCAACCAAAATGTCTGTTCTGAAAACCACCCACTGCTGCTTTCGGTTAGGGCCCCGTTGTGCATACGGGCAGAAGATTAGGGCCACAATGGGTATGTTTCTGAACACGGGATAAATGGGGGTATGCATTTTGAGGTGTAAATCCTTATTTTCATGTGCACTATAAAAAAAAATCCTGTGTTAAAAATTATGTTTTTGCAAAAATGTGAAATTTTATTTTTCCTACTCTAAATTGCATTAATTCCCAGAAACTGTGGGGTCAAAATACTCCTGACCCCCCTCAGTGAATACACTAAGGGGTGTAATTTTTAAAATGGGGTCATCTATAATTCTGACACCTATGAGCCTTTACAATCTTGGCTTGGTGCCGAAAAATAAAGTGTTCCCCAAAATGTTGATAATTAATGTTAAATTTGTACGTCTCCTAAATGGTTAAAAAAAATGACAGTTTTTCAAACGTGCGTCCAGAATAAAGGAAAGAGATGGAAATATATATCTTGGCAAAAATTTGTACAGTATGTTTGCACATATTTGAGATATTACAGTTGAAAATGTGAAAAAGACAAATTCTGTGGGTCTATTTTTACCACCTAATTAAAGTATAATATGTGGCAAAAAACAATATCAGAATCACTGGGATATGCAAAACCTTTACGGAGTTATGATATGTTAAGTGATGCATGTCAGATTTCCAAAATTTGCCTCCGTTACTAAGGCGCAAACAGGCTTCGTCACTAAGGGGCTAAAGCACCACTCTGGCAAAAACCACATTTTTCCATCCCTGTACCCCTCCTCTGCTTTTCTGCTGTGTTCTAAATGTCTCTGAATATTTCCTATACATTGCAGTTACTTCCATGCAGTGCAGTCTTCTGTCTACTTACCAGGCACTGTTCTGATGTTAAGATCTGTCCCTGCTTTGTCTTCCACTCTTCTAAGCAATCAATCCTATGGTGCATCAATATTACATGATTAGTTAGTACCATCTCTGCCTGCTGGGAGGTGGTATTATTAACTTCTGCATTCACCTAAATAAGCTATAGATCACAAGTATACAGTCAGGTGGCTGAACTGTCATCTCTTTCACTATAAATGTTTGACAAGAACTGCTAATCATCAGCTGTAACTGTGATAGGAGTCTCCGTATCCCCCTCTAAAGAGCTTGTCTGGTAGGGTCCATCACACAAGAATTATGCTTACTGTAAAACTGACTTTTTGGGATGAACATAAAGCACAGTAAATCTGAGATGTTCAGAATTGAAACCGCATAACATGCAGTGTGTTTAGCCATGTTAAATATACATATGTATGATGTACCTGAGGGTATCATTGAGTCGCCATCTAATTTCTACTGTATGTCCAGTTTCTAGACCTGCAGCTATGTAGCAATCTGAGTACCCTGTTTCCCCGAAAATAAGACGTGTCTTATATTAATTTTTGCTCCCAAATATGCGCTAAGTCTTATTTTCAGGGGGTGTCTTATTTTGTCGTGGCAAATCAGTCTGTGGCCGCTAATCCCTCAATTGGCCAGCTTTGTGGACGAAATATCTCAGAAATCTCGTCCACATGGGACAGCGAATCTGTCACAGCAAAGCTGGGAGAAGCCAGTGTTGTGGTGCGGATTCACTGGCCACAGAAACGGAAAAGCGTACGGCCAGGTTGCTTCAAAACCCGCGGCTAAGTAACTGCGAGATTTCCGCTGGAAATACGCTCTGTGAGAACCCAGCCTTAAGAATCACACACAGGTTGCCTGACTCACACACAGAGCCATAAAAAAATAAGGGCTGTAAAGTAACGTACCTGTCTGCAGACTTTAATTACCGTTACCGTATCACCGACAGAAGGTTCTGTACCACTTGTAATCAGGGATGGTATTGCAGCTTCCGGCCACCAGGGGGAGCTCATCACAGCAGACGTGTACAGCAGGAACAGAACATACAGTATGGCATTTCCCAGCCAGCAGGGGGAGCTCACGACAGCACACTCGTACAGCACAGCAGGGACAGGATAACGGCAGCAGGAGAAGGAGTAACGGCAGACTGCAGATCTATTGATACATCTGGAGGTTAGAGACAACGGGGATGGCAGCAAGGGACAGGCCTCTTGACTTGCCTGCACATTTACAAGCGATGGCCGTGAAACATCGGGAACATCGGGTGGCAGGTGACTGTCTTCATATCCTGCATGCAGCTGCTCTGCAACGGACGGTGAAGGTAGGGGACAGCAGCGGCGGCTAAAAAGAATCATAGCTGCATGCTCTGGTGTTCTTTTCATCGTGCAAGCTTACATACAAACACACTTTAATATGCCTTACTATCGGGGGGGCCTTATATTTGGGACTTCTCCAAATGTCTTACTATGTCTTACTTTCAGGGGGTGTCTTATTTTTGGGGAAACGCGGTAGTTAGAACATAACCCACTCAGACAAGAGGCTTCCTACTGGACCTTCTATGGGCAGCCAGCGAAAATAACGTCACCCAGAAGTATGGTGGGGTTCAGTAAAAGTGTCAGGGGTTTAAAGAATTGGTTTAAAATGACGTTGAGAAGGCTGAACTATTCAATTACTATTTTGCATCTGTTTTCTCTTGGAAAGTAGATGTTACATCAACTGATTTTCCCTGTGCCAATGAAGGAATAAAATAATGCAGGCCATCTATTGGAACTTCTATTGCAAATTCTGCCTTTTGAACATACCCTAAAGGGTTATGGAGGGTCTAGATTGCTGTGTATTTAGGTGGGATCTGGACTGGGTTCCGTATTTAAGGGGGGTTTCATTCAAAAAGGCATTGACCCGGGGTCTTTTTTTACGAGAGGGTCTGACTTGGTATCTGTGTTTAGGGTGGATCTAGGCTTGGGTCTCTATTTAGGTTAGGGTCTGGCACAGGGTCTGTATTTGGTGGTGTTGGGATCTATAGTTTTCCATAGTTCTTCTCACAAACTGAATGCCATAAGGAACCTTCTGAAGGATGAGCTCACATGTATCAGCCACAGGGTGGCTGTAAGGGGGACAAAATACCATTCTGACATGGGTTTACCACAAATCGGCCATTTGTTCTGACTGGCAAAGCTGTGCGGTTTAGTGAATGATACTGCTGTTTGTTCTGATGGCCTCTTGCCTTTCCCATGATCCACCTCAGGTTTGTGATGTGGTCACGGCTCCCTCTACCCTTGCAGAATCCAGCTTTTATATCAGGAATTTACTGGTCAATTATATTGTCTAAATGCCCCTAAATGATTTTGGTGAAGCACCTTGCTGGCTTGGGGAATCAGAGAGATAGTTCTATAGTATCTACAGACCTTGACATCACCCTTCTTAGGCAGTGAGATGAAACTGATCTTTCCCAATCCTTTGGCCATGTACAGGTGCTCCAGATTGTCCGCCATAGTGTTATTAGTGCGGCTCTCTGGACTGGTTAGAGCAGCTCTGCAATGATTCTATTGATGCCAGATGTTTTGCTGTCTGGTAGCTGCCTCATCGCCCACTTCACTTTCCAATAGGTCTGGTTCCAGATCCTCTTGGCTCCCATGTTCCTCTGCATGGTCACTGTTGCGCTGACTTATAGTCCTTCTGTATATTCTTTCCATCTCTTCTTCATGTCTTGCTGGTCACGGATTTCATTCCCATCATGGTCCTTTATGGCTGCTTGGCAGGCAGAGAATGGCTTCTTCATCTTTTTCAAAATGACAAATAATTCCCTTGTTTGACCCTTCTTAAAGGCCAATTCAAGGCTCCTGCATCGGGCATTCAGGAAATTTTTGTTGTCTTTCCTGTCTTGTCTCTATGCGGCAGTGATCCTGAGGTGGCTGGACATAAATGATCAGGGTATTGGGTTGAAAATAGATGGAAGAACCATCAGTAATCTAAGATACAGAGATGATGCGTTTTACCTGCAGATGCAAGGCATTTTCATGGCAAAAACGCCTCCCATCACTTCTGGGAAGTAGCGATCGGCAAATGTTTCCCATTGTTTTCAGTGGGAAGTGTTATCAGACCACACCGGTCCCGATCTGATGACCTCGATGCCAGGTGCCAAATTGGTAGATATGGAAGCCCGTGATGAGGAGATTTTGCTAGCATTATCTATCAATAGCATGAAATCACTCCATGTTATGTCAAGACACTTCTCGAATGAATTCTACTTTATTATCAATATTACCAATTCTTTTACAGAAAGACAAGGGCGTATCCAAATGTTGCCTGGTACAAAGATTAGTGTTACGTAGCTTACTGTTACAAAGGTGAAAATACTTATTGATCATAAGACTTATTGACATCTACCAAATAGTCTTAAAGCTCTTAAGGCTCGTCTCAGACATAGAAATTACCTAAGTCAGGATATTGCTGTTGCATTAGACAATATTTCTGCTCTAGTTGTGTGTCTTCTCTGTTAACATAGCTTAGCCTTATTTAATTTGTCTATTGACTTCTTATCTTAAAATTCTAGTTCCTGGCACTAAAAAAGCATAGGTTTTAGTCTTCTATTTAAGGGTCAATAGTCCAATACAAGGTAAGAAACATACACTTATTGCATTCTAAAACTTACCACTTTATATTCCACAACAAAAGCATTGCATCGCATGCCATGAGATGTGGTTTCCTGTGTCATTGAAAACTATATGCAATGTGCTCTGAGGAAAGCAAAAAGATAGAACACGCAGTGATTTTTTTTTTTCTTCCCGCACGGCACAAGTCTCGTGATTTTCTTGACCGTGTGAAAGTGAGCATATGCTTACTCTCCTTGCCATACCTGCGGACAGCAAGGGAATACCAAGCAGAATAAGTATAGGACTTGCATCGCTGGATTCAGCGCTTCAGCTCCTATGAGCCCTTAAATTTAGTTTATGGGACTCATAGGTGCGGACAAGGCAGTGCAGTTTTTGGAAGTGCTAATCAGCTTATCAGCTGCTTTTATTGTGATATTTGTATCATTAAATAAAGATTAGAGATGAGTGAACGTACTCGGATAAGCACTACTCGTCCGAGTAATGTGCCTTATCCGAGTACCGCTGTGCTTCTCCTGAAAGATTCGGGGCGCTCCGCTGCTGACAGGTGAGTTGCCGCGGGGAGCGGGGCAGAGCGGGCGGGAGAGAAGGAGAGAAAGATCTCCCCTCTGTTCCTCCCCGCTCTCCCCTGCAGCTCCCCGCTCCGCAGCGCGTCCCGAATCTTTCAGGACGAGTACAGCGGTACTCGGATAAAGCACATTACTCGGACGAGTAGTGCTTATCCGAGTACGTTCGCTCATCTCTAATAAAGATCTTAAATAGAGATGAGCGAACGTACTCGTCTGAGCTTGATGCTCGGGCGAATATTAGGGTGTTCGGGATGCTCGTTACTCTTAACGAGTACCACGCGATGTTCGGGTTACTTTCAGTTTCCTCTCTGAGACGTTAGCGCGCTTTTCTGGCCAATTGAAAGACGGGGAAGGCATTACAACTTCCCCCTGTGACGTTCAAGCCCTATACCACCCCCCTGCTGTGAGTGGCTGGGGAGATCAGATGTCACCCGAGTATAAAAGTCGGCCCCTCCCGCGGCTCGCCTCAGATGCCTTGTGACTGAGTTAGCTGAGGGAAAGTGCTGGTGCTGCTGTAGGGAGAGTGTTAGGAGTGAGTGTAGGCTTCAAGAACCCCAACTGTCCTTCTCAGGGCCACATCTATCCGTGTGCAGTACTGTGGAGGGTGCTGTTAGCAGTGTTGCACAATTTTTTTTTTCAAAATCGGCTGTGCAGAGCATTGCGCCCTGCAGTAATAGTCCAGGGACAGAAGTGGTGGTTAGGCAGGGAGAGTGTTAGGAGTGAGTGTAGGCTTCAAGAACCCCAACGGTCCTTCTTAGGGCCACATTTAACCGTGTGCAGTACTGTGCAGGCTGCTGTTAGCAGTGTTGCATTTTTTTTTTTTTTCAAAATCGGCTGTGCAGAGCATTGCGCCCTGCAGTAATACTACAGGGAGAGAATTGTGTAGGCAGGGCCAGAAGACATATATTATTGATTGAATATAGTCAGTGGGCCTTTTCTTTAAAAAAAAAGGGAAAAATTCTATGTGCCCTGCCTCTGTCAGTCCTCAGCGTTCTGTGTACGTGTGTGGTGGGTGGAGATAGTAAAAAATTCATACGCAGTCAGCTACGTTTAACAGCAGGCTTGCGCCAATTTATTTCCTGCCTTCCTGGGAAAAATCACCGCTCTGCTGCACTTCATATAACTGCATTTCTGTGGAACAGATTTCTTATCTGATTGAATATAGTCAGTGGGCCGGCCTTCCCTTTAAAAAAAAGGGAACAATTCTATTTGTCCTGCAGGCTTGCGCCAATTTATTTCCTGCCTGGGAAAGCACTGGTAATACAGCATGCTGAGGGGTAGGGGTAGGCCTAGAGGACGTGGCCGAGGCCGCGTAGGCCCAAGTGAGGGTGTGGGCACAGGCCGAGCTCCTGATCCAGGTGTATCGCAGCCGACTGCTGCGCGATTAGGAGAGAGGCACGTTTCTGGCGTCCCCACATTCATCGCCCAATTAATGGGTCCACGCGGGAGACCTTTATTAGAAAATGAGCAGTGTGAGCAGGTCCTGTCGTGGATGGCAAAAAGTGCTTCGAGCAAGCTATCATCCACCCACAGTTCTGCGCCGTCCAGTGCTGCAAATCCGAATCCTCTGGCTGCTGCTCCTCCTTCCTCCCAGCCTCCTCACTCCACTACAATGACACATGCTCAGGAGCGGGAAGACTCCCAGGAACTGTTCTCGGGCCCCTGCTCAGATTGGGCAGCAGTGGTTCCTCTCCCACCAGAGGAGTTTATCGTCACTGATGCCCAACCATTGGAAAGTTCCCGGGGTCCGGGGGATGAGGCTGGGGACTTCCGGCAACTGTCTCAAGACCTTTCAGTGGGTGAGGAGGACGATGAGACACAGTTGTCTATTGGTGAGGTAGTAGTAAGGGCAGTAAGTCTGAGGGAGGAGCACACAGAGGATTCGGAGGAAGAGCAGCAGGACGATGAGGTGACTGACCCCACCTGGTTTGCTAAGCCTACTGAGGACAGGTCTTCAGAGGGGGAGGCAAGTGCAGCAGCAGGGTAGGTTGGAAGAGGCAGTGCGGTGGCCAGGGGTAGAGGCAGGGCCAGACCGAATAATCCACCAACTGTTTCCCAAAGCGCCCCCTCGCGCCATGCCACCCTGCACAGGTCAAGGTGCTCTACGGTGTGGCAGTTTTTCACAGAGACGCCTGACGACCAACGAACAGTGGTGTGCAACCTTTGTCGCGCCAAGATAAGCTGGGGAGGCACCACCAACAGCATGCGCAGGCATATGATGGCCAAGCACCCCACAAGGTGGGACGATGCCCGTTCACCGCCTCCGGTTTGCACCACTGCCTCTCCCCCTGTGCCCCAACCTGCCACTGAGATCCAACCCCCCTCTGAGGACACAGGCACTACCGTCTCCTGGCCTGCACCCACACCCTCCCCTCCGCTATCCTCGGCCCCATCCAGCAATGTCTCTCAGCGTAGCGTCCAGCCGTCGCTAGCGCCACAGTTTGAGCGCTAGCGCCACAGTTTGAGCGCAAGCGCAAGTACGACGCCACGCACCCGCATGCTCAAGCATTAAACGTGCACATTGCAAAATTGATCAGCCTAGAGATGCTGCCGTATAGGCTTGTGGAAACGGAGGCTTTCAAAAGCATGATGGCGGCGGCGGCCCCGCGCTACTCGGTTCCCAGTCGCCACTACTTTTCCCGATGTGCCGTCGCAGGCCTGCACGACCATGTCTCCCGCAACATTGTACGCGCCCTCACCAACGCGGTTACTGCCAAGGTCCACTTAACAACAGACACGTGGACAAGCACAGGCGGGCAGGGCCACTATATCTCCCTGACGGCACATTGGGTGAATTTAGTGGAGGCTGGGACAGAGTCAGAGCCTGGGACCGCTCACATCCAACCCACCCCCCAACCCACCCCCCAGCTCGGTGGTGGTATCTGCGGGGGTGTATGCTTCCTCCACTAAACAAACCCTCCTCCTCCTCCTACGCAACCTCTGTCTCGCAATCAAGATGTGTCAGCAGCAGCACGTCGCCAGCAGGCGGTGTCACGCGGCGTGGCAGCACAGCGGTGGGCAAGCGTCAGCAGGCCATGCTGAAACTACTCAGCTTAGGAGATAAGAGGCCCACGGCCCACGAACTGCTGCAGGATCTGACAGAGCAGACCGACCGCTGGCTTGCGCCGCTGAGCCTCCAACCGGGCATGGTCATGTGTGACAACGGCCGTAAGCTGGTGGAGGCTCTGCAGCTCGGCAGCCTCACGCACGTGCCATGCCTGGCCCATGTGTTTAATTTGGTGGTTCAGCGCTTTCTGAAAAGCTACCCCCACTTGTCATACCTGCTCGGAAAGGTGCGCCAGCTCTGCGCACATTTCCGCAAATCACACACGCACGCTGCCACCCTGCGGACCCTGCAACATCGGTTTAATCTGCCAGTGCACCGACTGCTGTGCGACGTGCCCACACAGTGGAACTCTACGCTCCACATGTTGGCCAGACTCTATGAGCAGCGTAGAGCTATAGTGGAATACCAACTCCAACTTGCGCGGCGCAGTGGGAGTCAGCCTCCTCAATTATTTACAGAAGAGTGGGCCTGGTTGGCAGACATCTGCCAGGTCCTTGGAAAATTTGAGGAGTCTACCCAGATGGTGAGCGGCGATGCTGCAATCATTAGCGTCACCATTCCTCTGCTATGCATCTTGAGAAGTTCCCTGCAAAGCATAAAGGCAGACGCTTTGCGCTCGGAAACAGAGCCGGGGGAAGACAGTATGTCGCTGGATAGTCAGAGCACCCTCCTGTCTATATCTCAGTGCGTTGAGGAGGAGGAGGAGCATGAGGAGGAGGGGGAAGAGACAGCTTGGCCCACTGCTGAGGGTACCCATGCTGCTTGCCTGTCATCCTTTCAGCGTGTATGGCCTGAGGAGGAGGAGGATCCTGAAAGTGATCTTCCTAGTGAAGACAGCCATGTGTTGCGTACAGGTACCCTGGCACACATGGCTGACTTCATGTTAGGATGCCTTTCTCGTGACCCTCGCGTTACACGCATTCTGGCCACTACGGATTACTGGGTGTAGACACTGCTCGATCCACGGTATAAGGAGAGCCTTTGCACTCTCATTCCCGAAGAGGAAAGGGGTTCGAGAATGATGCTATACCACAGGGCGCTGGTGGACAAACTGATGGTAAACTTCCCATCCGACAGCGCTAGTGGCAGAAGGCGCAGTTCCGAGGGCCAGGTAGCAGGGGAGGCGCAGAGATCAGGCAGCATGTACAGCGCAGGCAGGGGAACATTCTCCAAGGCCTTTGCCAGCTTTATGGCTCCCCAGCAAGACTGTCACCGGTCCCCAGTCAAGGCTGAGTTGGCGGGAGCACTGTAAAAGGATGGTGATGGAGTACGTAGTCGATTGCAGCACCGTCCTCGGTGACGCCTCTGCCCCCTACAACTACTGGGTGTTGAAGCTGGACACGTGGCCTGAACTCGCGCTGTATGCCCTGGAGGTGCTTGCTTGTCCTGCGGCTAGCGTCTTGTCAGAGAGGGTGTTTAGTGCGGCTGGGGGAATCATCACAGATAAGCGTACCCGCCTGTCAACCGACAGTGCCAACAAGCTTACACTCATCAAGATGAACAAAGCCTGGATTTCCCCAGACTTCTCTTCTCCACCAGCGGACAGCAGCGATACGTAAGCAATACGTAGGCTGCACCCGCGGATGGAAGCATCGTTCTCTCTCACCATCCAAAACGGGGACATTTCTGCTTCATCAATCTGTGTCTAATATTCCTCCTCCTCCTCCTGCTCCTCCTCCTGAAACCTCACGTAATCACGCTGAACGGGCAATTTTTCTTAGGGCCACAAGGCTCACTCATAGTTTTTCTAAAAATTTTTTATACGTTTCAATGCTCTTAAAAGCGTTGGAACTTTAACTTGAACCAATTTTTCGTTAAACTGGGCTGCCTCCAGGCCTAGTTACCACTTAAGCCACATTAACCAAAGCGATTAATGGGTTTCACCTGCCCTCTTGGTTGGCCAGGGCCAATTTTTCTGATGTACATTAGTACTGTTGATACAGCAATTTTTGTGGGCCCTCGCCTACAGTGTAATCAAATTAATTTTTAGCCCACCTGCATTACAGCTGACGTTACATCCTCTGTGTTGGGCAATGCAATGGGATATTTTTATGTACCGCCGGTGGGTTCCAGGGAGCCACCCATGCTGTCGATCCACAGGGAATTATAAATGCATCTGTTTCCACTTCTAAAGAACCCCAGTCAGACTGGGGCATGCAGTGTGGGCCGAAGCCCACCTGTATTAAGCACGACATTACTACCTCAGCTGTGTTGGGCAATGCAATGGGATATTTGTATGTACCGCCGGTGGGTTCCAGGGAGCCACCCATGCTGTCGGTCCACAGGGACTTCACAATAGGGAGTTGTACCTGCCTGTGTCTATGAATTAAAAACCGCGGTCTGACTGGGGCATGCAGACACCTTGACAGAATGAATAGTGTGTGGCACATAGGTTCCCCATTGCTATGCCCACGTGTGCAGCTCCTGATGGCGGCGGCACAGGATTATATTTCTCATTGCTTCTGTACAGCATTGTGGGCTATCGCCCCGCCCCTTTTAAAGAGGGTCGCTGCCTAGCCGTGCCAACCCTCTGCAATGTGTGCCTGCGGTTCCTCGTCATGGCAGACACACTTATAAATAGACATGAGGGTGGTGTGGCATGAGGGCAGCTGAAGGCTGCGCAGGAACAGTTTTGTGTGCGCTGTGGACACTGCGTCGTGCGGGGTGGGGGTGGGGGTTGGGCAGCATGTAACCCAGGAGAAGTGGCATCGGAGTGTCATGCAGGCAGTGATTGTGCTTTGTTGGAGGTAGTGTGGTGCTTAGCTAAGGTATCCATTGCTAATTAGGGCTTTTCAGAAGTAAAAGTTGTTGGGAGGGGGGGGCCCACTCTTGCCGGTATTGTGGCTTAATAGTGGGACCTGTGAACTTGAGATGCAGCCCAACATGTAGCCCCTCGCCTGCCCTATCCGTTGCTGTGTCGTTCCCATCACTTTCTTGAATTGCACAGATTTTCACACATGAAAACCTTAGCGAGCATCGGCGAAATACAAAAATGCTCGGGTCGCCCATTGACTTCAATGGGGTTCGTTATTCGAAACGAACCCTCGAGCATCGCGATAATTTCGTCCCGAGTAACGAGCACCCAAGCATTTTGGTGCTCGCTCATCTCTAATCTTAAAGCATCAAATTCACATTTACTCATGTTTGGTTTCCCAAATTTGGATTTACCATCAAAACACCTTAACTTTGCCACATCTTTTTGGACTAATGCAACGTAGGCCTCAGGGCAGGGATTGGAACAAGGAGGTAAATAGTGGCTTTTGTTGCGCAGACCAACACCCACCAGGGAAAAGCCCCCACGGGAGTTGGTCTGCACAACAGCACCACTGGATTTATCAGAGAAAGTATTTCTCAACCGCAAATTGCGGAAGAATCTTTTTAAATCAAGGTCAAGCTGAAACCAGTCCATATACCCAGTTTTTGGGCAGAAAGATAGACCCTTAGCGAGTACCTTACTTTTGGTGGCGGACAACGGTCTGGAAGATATATTCACTACTAGACTAGATTCGACATCGATCGTCCCAGTGGTGGCCTTGATGTCGGTACTTTGTTTCTGTTGTGCATAGTCTCTCTTGAGGGTCCTTTTATGCTTGACAACTCCTCTTCGCTTGCTGTGCCGTGGTCTTCTTTTTCTTGCATTTGTTGGACATGCCCCGCCCTAAAAAAGACTGGTTAGAAGGGGTAGTGGCACATGATGAGTCATCCGTGGAGTATGATAAACTAGGAGACTGATTGGTCCTTGGACGGTTCCTATATCTTCTTCCTCTAGATCTAGCTCTGTTCCTTTGAGGACCTTGTTCATAGCCATGGTGAGTCTTTAATGCCTGCCAAGAAAAGACAGCACCTTCTTCATAGTCATGTTGGTCACGAAACCATTTGGATCGTTTTCAATCCTCCAGATCTTCCTTGAATCCCTTCAAGAAGGAGTCAAATTTCATACGTTGAGAATCCCAATCTTGTTGAGTTACTTTACTGGTGATCTCAAACTCAATCGAAGAAAATTGTTCTTGTAGAGACTTAACTTCATGTTGTAAAACTTCTATATTTAATAGGATGATGTCGAATGAGAATCTAATAACAATAGCTTCAAATTTTTTACAAAACTGGGTATTATGTCTCAATAAAGTAGGCTGAGTATTAGGTCTCAAGCCTCTTGGAATACGTCCTGCTTTATAATATTGTTTTAGCGTAATCATGTGTAAATTAGATGTAACAATTTTCTTGTTCACTTGTTCCCATTTGTTCATCAGCATATCAGAAGTAGGAAGATTGAGTGCAAAGTTCTCGTCAGGAGTATCAGCCAGTAATTTTTCAATTTCATCATCTGTGTAGGACACAAAACCTGGAGCAAATCCTTGTACATACTTAGCCAGGATAACAGAGCGAGAGTCAGCTCCCCGTGGTGCACGTTGGAAGTCCATAATAACTATAGGCTGTAGAAGAGAGGAGACCACGGCACTCCCAAAAACAACCCGCGGGATAAAAATCCACTCGGGGGGGGGGGGGGGGGGGGGAAATTATTTCCAAGACTTAAGCGTCAGCAATGAATGCAAAGCCACCCTAGGGGCTATGGACCTACGCCCCATAAAACATGTAGAGTAGACGAGTGGAGGAGGTGGCAGCATAAAATGATGCAGAAAATTATGTCATACAAAGGAACATGTTTATTGCGTCCAAGTTAAGATAGGCAACGTTTCGACCTATAATTAGGTCTTTTTCAAGCCTACAAATAACAAAGAAGTACTAATAAAAAAAAAAAACACAAAACAAATACACGTCATAGATGCGATATAAAACAAACAGTACAGAAAGTCTGAAGAAAATATATGGTTGCAAATTACATTAAGCAGGTAGGTAGTTGTGAAATACAAAATACATACCAAAGTATGAAAGTCAGTAGATAGTTATCAACTACAACAAGCAAGTAAATAGGTAGTTGCAAAAACCACAATACATACCAAATAACATAAGGATCAGGATATGCAGTCCATGTTCCACTGGCTCAATGGGAGCTAATGACAGTCTTTATATAGTAACTGGCCACAGCCAAAATGGATGCAAGCCCGCCCCTTGCTAGGTCATATCCTGTGGAACGAGGCTAAAAGGTTGCTAAGCAACCATATAACATGTGGTATCACAGCTATGACATGTAGATGGTCGTGTGGTGCAGAGTGTAAGCTCGTGCCCACGACCCAAAGGTCGCAGGTATGATCCCCGCATGACTCCGGCAGCCGGCTCAAGGCGGACCCATCCCTCCGAGACCGGCAAAATGAGCAGCCAGCCTGGTGGGGGTGGAGGGGGGGGTAACGAGCAATAGCTACCTAAGAGCACAGGGCAACAAGCAGTCATATAGCAGCATAATAGGGTATAAACCACAGTATAGTTAAATAGATGCAGACAAGGAAAAGCACCAGCTGCCGGTAAGATCGGGGCTAAACAAGGCGCAGGCGTCATGACGTAGAGGCACTGTGTATCAATATGGTAGAGCTATACACAGCAGAAGCTATGAGCGGTGATCATGTGGCAGCGTCTGATCACGTGAGAAAGACGGGGTTCACGTGACCGTGCGTGTGACGTCAGCGCGTCGTGTAGTACCAGTGAGTGCATAGTAACAAGTGATGCGTGAACATTATGCGTCATCTAGAGAAGTATATAGTAAAAACATACTAATAAGGAGTAATAGATGTAATGAAAACCGGCAATATAGCAATATATAAGGGGAATAGACCAGAAACAGTGTCAGGTGAAAAACCATACAGAAATTAACACATGCGTGAAAAATATACGGTGATGCTCATGATGAACTGTGGTAAAGATGTCAGGGGAAAAAAGGGCTGGAACATAGACCAAATGAAGATCCTAAAAAAAGACAAAGAAAAAAGCCGTGGGGGCTTTTCCCTGGTGGGTGTTGGTCTGCACAGCAAAAGCCACTATTTACCTCCTTGTTCCAATCCCTGCCCTGAGGCCTACATTGCGTTGGTCCAAAAAGATGTGGCAAAGTTAAAGTGTTTTGATGGTAAATCCAAATTTGGGAAACCAAACATGAGTAAATGTGAATTTGATGCTTTAAGATCTTTATCTAATGATACAAATATCACAATAAAAGCAGCTGATAAGGGCGGGGCGCTCGTTGTAATGGACACTACTAAATATCTTAATGAGGTCATGCCACAATTAGGCGATGGTGACATCTATGAAGCATTGAAGTCTGATCCCACTGCTCGACTTCAAATTCAGAATTTTACTGAATGATGCTATGATGGACGGCACCATTGATGCCAAACTCCTTCGCTTCATTGATGTCCTACATCCTAAATCTCCAACCCTTTACATCCTACCTAAAATTCATAATGATTTGTTGAACCCCCTTGGAGACCAATTGTCTCAGCATGTGGTTCTATCTTCACAAACACAGCAATATTCCTTGATAAAATACGTCCTTTTGCCAACAATGCTCTCTCCTTCGTACAAGATACTGGTGACTTCCTATCTAAAATCTTTTATCCCGCGGGTTGTTTTTGTGAGTGCCGTGGTCTCCTCTCTTCTACAGCCCATAAATGCCAATTTTGGGATCCTCGCCTGTTGTGAGAGTGAGGGTCTACCTTCTTGTGTGATGCATTCCCAATATAATACAAATACATTAGTAGCCTGCACAAAAGCACAGCCAACACCCAACATATGCATTATAGCCAGCTGTAGGTACTCCACACACATACAATCCTGCCTTTACACTCAGGGCAGACCACTTAAACCATGCACGCAAAACAAAAATTCTGGGCGAAGGCTCGTGTCCCAGAATGGCGAGCAGATGACAATCAATGATATTAGAGGCTTCCTCAAAGTGATAGTTTAGTCTAACTGCGCTCACAATGTATGGTCCTCTAGACCCGCTTATAATTTCTACCCCTGGTCCCGGGGAGTCAGTGATTGGAAAGCGTTTAAATACCTCCAAGCTCTTGTGTATGTGTCCCATTTGATTTGAATACTAATTATATGCAGGAAACCCCTACCAGACTCATTGGGCAGAACTGTCGCTTCTACATTTTCCTGGGGTGAGAGCATACGACAATTCCCTTGGACCTCTGAATGACCCAGGGTGATAACCTTACTTCATTCCATAAGGACATACAACTTCACATGGATAACCTCCATATCTAATTAAAAATGTTATCACTTGGCCTAAGGACCCCAATCATGTCAGAATTGGGAACCAGGGACACCAGGACTGCGACGGTGACAAGAGGGGATCCTCTACGTCTAAAGGAAAGAAGGTTGTATCACCAACTCAGAAGGGGGTTTTTAACTGTAAGAGCAGTGAGACCCTGGAACTCTCTGCCTGAGGAAGTGACAAAATCTATTGAGGAGTTTGAGGGAAAAGATGTCTTTTTAGTGTGCTACGATACTACAGAATATAGACATTTAATAACCGGAAGGGTTGTGATCCGGGTATCTTCCAATCATCCGTCTTAGAGGCAGGTAGGAACTTTTTCAAATGTTGATCCAGTGATTGTTCTGATTGACACCATGGAGTTGAGAAGGAATTTTTTCCTCCAAAAAATGAGCAAATTGGCTACTGCCTCCATTAGGGGTTTTTTTTTTGCCGCCTTCCTCTGGATCAACATGCAGGAGTGGGTGGAAACGGGCTGAAGTGGATGGACACTTGTCTTTTTTCAGCCTAGCATACTATTTTACTATGTTAGATGAGCTCCAAATCAAATGTCATGAACCCGGTGACAGAATCCCTTTAACGAGCAGTTGTAATCTAAGTAAATCTGCACCCACTTTGACATGACTCTGATAACTACTGCTGTCAGGTCATTTTTGGTCATCATGATGATTAATGACCCTTTCAGGTCATGTAAAACCTTCCACACGACTTCTCCAACCGTCTGCTGACTTCTACAACATTTGTCTCACAGCTTTTGTTCCAGGATGAAGATTTAACCAATATTAATGCTACAGAGACTAATGTGAGGGGCGATCAGCGGTGTAAAGAGGGGATTCCTACAAGTAACCGCCCAGGTGAGTAGTAACCACTAAATACAGCAGAGAAGAGTCACAGATTCTCCTCGGTCACCGGCTGCAGATAGTTAAGTAGATTCCATGGCGACCTAGAGCAAAACTAAGAATGCCCCTCCCCCACTGGGATAAATATAATATTATATTTTCTTATCTATGGGGCCAGACCTTGTTTCAGCGCACTCTCCCCATCAAGCTGCCCACTATAGTTTCACTAGGTAATAGTGCCACCCCTCCCCCCACCGTTGTGATCTCCCTTTATGTAATAGTGCCCCCTGCTGTTGCCTCAGTTAGTAATGCGACTTCCTCTGAGACTCCAAACATTGATATAGCTAGAGTCCTATGGGCCCAAGAGCAAAGTTTAAACACCAAAAGATTTAATTCCATATCATTCCTGTCCATCTCCAAGTGGCAGCATCATACTTTTATGTCCCCCAAACTACTCCCTCATCCTCCAAGGTCCTGCAAACAGTCCCTATCATCCTCCAAAATGCTCACATCATATTCCACTGTACCCCAAACAGCCCCCATGCTCATCAATGTACCTGAACAGACCCCATTATCCTCCACTTTTCCCCATCATTCTCAGTTGTGTTGTGTGCTCTCTCACCGGCTCACAATGTGACCTCACTTCTTTCCCCCCGACGCGGTCACTCAACTACAGTGAACACTGGAGCCTGGAGGGAGGTCACTCTGTCAGCCTATGAGAGAGCGGGACACAGCAGTACCGTGAGTAAGACTGTCAGCACTAGTAGCGTCAGGAGCTGCCATAGCTTTGAGATCAGGGGCAAACTAGGTGGCCATAAACATGTGTGGGGCAACCCAGCTTGGTTGTCACCTGCCCCCCTGCCCCCGGCCTAGTCCTGGTCTGACATGACAGGATATAGAATTATTGTATGTACTAAGCTGTCTTATAGATGAGCAGCTCTATGTTTGCTGTACACTGTGTGTTCCTGACATCCGGCCTCATGGGAGATTTTATATGAGTTCTTTTAATGGAAAAACAGAAACTGATCTTGGTGCAGAAATGGCCGAACTCCATCTGTATGGAAAATACTATTTCTGTAGCTTGGGCTCGGAGATCTACCGGGAGCAGGAACCCAGAGGTTGTACAGGACTCTCCTGTCCAGTACTTTTCATGACCCTTTTTCAGACCCCGTGGGACCCCCATGTTATTGATGAAAACCAGAATTTGCTTGTAAGTCCCGATTCACATCTGCAGTTTCTGGTGATGTTTTCTGCACCGACAATCACTTAGTGTTTAAGTGAGCTGCAAACCAAGTGACTTCGATGAGTGAGCGATTCTCACTCACTCGCTCTGTCAGGATCCGTGTTTACATGGGCTGACAGTCATCCGTAATGGCTCTTTTCAGTGATTACTCTAGCGTCTGTCAGCCTGTGTAAAAGCACCATTAGATGATGATTACATTTTGCTACATGACTTGTTATTTCTATAGAAATGTTATAAAATATCAGCATCATTTATAAGGTTTGTAGTATTAAAAAATAATCAGCTTTACTCTCTGCAGATGAAGGTATCGGGAGCTCAGAGGGAGATCTGATATCTGCAGATACTAAAGCAGAGGATTGTGGTATCACACAAGATACATATGAAGAACCTGCCATTATCCCAGATATCCCCTCAGCCCTTCACAGCCAAAATACATCATCTGATCCTCTTATACAGGTCCCATCTTGTGATCCATCACACACTGATAAAGGGCACAGAAGGGGAAAACATCAAGAAACCCATACAGGAGAGAAGCCATTTTCTTGTTCAGACTGTGGGAAATGTTTTGCACAGAAAGCAAGCGTTTTTAGACATCAGAGAATTCACACAGGAAAGAAGCTGTTTTCTTGTTCAGAATGTGGGAAAAGTTTTCCACGGAAATCAGCCCTTGTTGATCATCAGAGAATTCACACAGGAGAGAAGCCATTTTCTTGTTCAGAATGTGGGAAATGTTTTGCATTCAAATCAGTCCTTTTTGATCATCAGAGAATTCACACAGGAGAGAAGCCATGTTCTTGTTCAGATTGTGGGAAATGGTTTGCACATAGAGCAAACCTTTTTACACATCAGAGAATTCACACTGGAGAGAAGCCGTTTTCTTGTTCAGAATGTGGGAAATGTTTTGCACATAAAGCAAACCTTTGTACACATCAGACAATTCACACAGGAAATAAGCCATTTTCTTGTTCAGAATGTGGGAAAAGTTTTAGACAGAAACCAGCTCTGGTTAATCATCAGAGAATTCACACAGGAGAGAAACCATTTTCTTGTTCAGATTGTGGGAAATGGTTTGCACATAGAGCAAACCTTTTTACACATCAGAGAATTCACACTGGAGAGAAGCCGTTTTCTTGTTCAGAATGTGGGAAACGTTTTAGACAGAAACCAGCTCTGGTTGATCATCAGAGAATTCACACAGGAGAGAAGCCGTTTTCTTGTTCAGAATGTGGGAAATGTTTTAGACAGAAACCAGCTCTGGTTGATCATCAGAGAATTCACACAGGAGAGAAGCCATTTTCTTTTTCAGACTGTGGGAAATGTTTTACACTGAAATCAAACCTTGTTGATCATCAGAGAATTCACACAGGAGAGAAGCCGTTTTCTTGTTCAGATTGTGGGAAAAGTTTTACACAGAAAACACACCTTTTTAGACATCAGAGAATTCACACAGGAAATTAGCTGTTTTGTTCAGAATGTGGGAAAAGTTTTAGACAGAAACCAGCTCTTGTTGATCATCAGAGAATTCACACAGGAGAGAAGCCATTTTCTTGTTCAGATTGTGGGAAATGTTTTACACGGAAAGCAAAGCTAATTCGGCATCAGAAAATTCACACAGGTAAAAAGTAAAGTGACATGTCATACACAAGAAAAAGGAAGCAATTTAGGGCACTAAGTGATGAGTAAGAAATGTATGTAATTACTGATAAACATCTGTTATCCAGAAACAAATATAATCCAGATATCCCTCCTTTATATCAGGCATGTACATAGACTATTTCACACAGATACATATAACTGCGTCTCTAAACTTGTTTCTAACTGTTGATAAAAGTTTACTTGTATAACTTACATGTTTGTATTTGGGCCGATCTTTCCTCTTCCTATTAGATGATGTTTCCTCAGAACTGATGGAGATGAGGGAGAGCTGGTACCCATTATGTGTATAAGTAGTGAGGGGAGAATCACTGCCGATCCCGGACTTTGGGGAATTTGTTAGGACATTTTTTTGTTTTGAGAATGATCCTTTCATAAATGATAACCATAAGAACCGTATTCCACCGCTGAGCCCAGCAAGGGCGTCTCCCCTCCATCTCATCACTATAGGGTCATATACTAGGAAGAGTCGCACACAGTAATATACAGCTGTGATCACATGGGAAAGGTTCTACAACTTCAGTGTAACATATCCAACTTTATTTATACAGGACTCCAAAACTTGGGCGCAAGCAAGCCACCTATACGTTTCACACTCAGGTGAGGTCTTAATTGTCTGCAAGGAGGTCAAGAGGGGTGTCCTTAAGAGCACCGGGAAGGGGGGAGTGGAGACACCTGGGGGTGAGTGGGTTGGGGATGATGTAGTTTCTCCCCCAAGGAGCGCACCCAGAAGGCTTGCTATTCCCAATTATTGTTTTACAGACTTTTTAAAACCTCATACATAATTTAAAGGAATGCTTCCATCCAATAGGTGGGACTGCAGAGATGTTGTTCAATTTTCCTTGTTTGCAGGTCTAAAGTAAAAATTCACATTCCTTGTTACTGGGCTAATTATTTACTGTTATGGTTATCTCTAGAGATGAGCGAGTATACTCGGTAAAGGCAAATGCTCAAGCGAGCATTGCCTTTATCGAGTACCTGCCCGCTCTAGATGAAATGCTTGGGTGCCAGCGCGGGGGAGCGGTAAGTAGCAGGTGTCAGCAGTAGGGAGCGGGGGGGTGGGAGAGAGGGAGGGAGAGATCTCCCCTCCGTTCCGTTCTCCCCCGCAGCTCCCAGCCCGCCGCCGGCACCCGAACATTTAATCTAGAGCGGGCAGGTACTCGATAAAGGCAATGCTCGCTCGAGCATTTGCCTTTACCGAGTATACTTGCTCATCTCTAGTTATCTCCCATGTTCTTTATCTAAATGCTATTTATCTAAACCTGTCTGTGCCCTCTTACCCTCTACCATGTTCCTGCCCTCCCATGTGATCATGTGTAGTTAGAAAATACGGCTATAGATTTGTTCCATTATAAGCCTGAGGAAGGGCCCTGCACAGGTCCAAAAATCGCTATAACATCATATATTTTGTTAGCCGTTAAAAGCTATCATATCTACAAGGTAACTTGATTTCTGTAACTGAGAACAATCACATGTTTGCACCCTGATATGGACTATTGTGCCGTACTATCTCTTCAAAGTTACAACTTGTATAGATAGATGTATAAAGGCATTCCCTATATCCTTAGTTTAGTGATCAGGCTTTACAGGTAACACATTTCCACCACCACAGCGGTCTCCGTCACATCTGACATACCATTGCTTGAACACACATTTAAAACGTTCTTCTAAAAACAGCTGATAGCCCTTATATATTACGCTCACTAGGGATCCTCCCTCCTCCCAGCTAACCTTATAAAGGCTGGGGGATATTTCAGAGATCTTACACAATATATTCATCTATCAATCATTAGCTCCTTTCAGTATATACATATGACCAATGATATCCTTATATGCAGACATTATTCATAAAAAAACAAAAAAAAAACCAATTTTTATAAAGAGGGTATAAAATACTCACAAGCAGATACAGTTTAAACAAGTTCCACATATATAATACTAGCTGATGTACCCGGCTTCGCCCGAGTTAATTTGCTACTGGTGTTTATCTGGTTTTCACAGGGAAAATCTTATGAAGTCGTCGTTACTTTAGAGATACCGGAAAAACATATGTTCACCATTTTGCATAGTTCTCTGCGTTACCCAGGAAACACCACGTGGAGGTAACCATGCGACGTTTCCTTTATGTAAAATGACATTAGGAAGTGAGAGAATTAGATTCCATGCATAAAATTTGGATGCTAATTCTTTTGCGCATAGAATTGAATAATCAAGTTGGGACCAATTAGCTTTTCCTATTTATGACATAATTAATGCTAGTGCCAAATTTCACGTTTCTATGACACCGGAAAGTGAGTAAATTACATTCCGTACGTAAAATGTGGACGCTAGCTCTTTTGCGCTAGAATTGAATAATCGAGTTGGGACCCATTAGCTTTTCTTATTTATGACATAATCAATGCTTGTGCCAAATTTCACGTTTCTATGACACCGGAAAGTGAGGAAAATGCATTCCGTACTTAAAATTTGGATGCTAATTCTTTTGCGCATAGAATTGAATAATCGAGTTGGGACCCATTAACTATTTCTATTTATGACATAATCAATGCCCGTTCCAAATTTCATGTTTCTATGACACCAAGAACTGAGAGAATTAGATTCCGTACGTAAAATTTGGACGCTAATTCTTTTGTGCATAGAATTGAATAATCGAGTTGGGACACATCAGCTTTTCCTATTTATGACAGAATCAATGCTTGTGCCAAATTTCACATTTCTATGACACCGGAAAGTGAGAAAATTACATTCCGTACGTAAAATTTGGATGCTAATTCTTTTGCGCATAGAATTGAATAATCAAGTTGGGACCCATTAGCTTTTCCTATTCATGACATAATCAATGCTTATGGCAAATTTCATGTTTTTTTATAACATTGGGAAGTGAGAGATTTAGATTATGTACGTTAAATTTCGACGCTAATTCTTTTGCGCTAGAATATAATAATCGAGTTGGGACCCAATTAATTTTCCTATTTTGGAAATAATCTATGCTTCCGCCAAAATTCATGTTTCTACGACATCGGGAAGTTGGAGAACTTTTGGCGAGTGAGTCAGTGAGTCAGTCAGTCAGTCAGTGAGTCAGTGAGGGCTTTTCGTCTTTATATATATATATATAGATTTACTTATTGATTTTTTTTAAATTTCCAATTAGAATATGACTGACAGATTCTGTCAGGAGGAGAAAGTTTCTGCAAAGCAGAGAATCTCATCAGAATTCTCCTTGACACAATTGTCCCATATGAAAATCACAGAAGCATCTTCATTTGTTTTTTGAGCAAAGCCGCAATGAAAACGCAGCTCACAGCTATTTTATTGGTCTTGCAAATTATTTCCAATTGTAACCCCTGCCATGCAGGCTAATATTTGTGCAACCTCTAGTTTCATGCTTAAATTAAATGACAGTATGTGCTTATTATTACATTAAGACATAAATTGTTTTGTGCATGTATTTGTACATTGCTAATTGGCACCTGCAAGGTTAACTATTCAAATGTTCAGGTCTACAACTATATATAGATAAGCTGTAGACTATGACATTTTACACATACAGCCCATAATCACCTGTATTTAGTTCTACACCTGAGGCCTTACAATCTAATGCTGAAATTAAGTCTCTATTCAACTCTTTGGATAAAGAAAAGAACTAAAAACATGGAGAGACATGCATGCAGTCACTAAGTATAGCAAGTTGACGATGATCCACAAGGGGTTACACATAAGAAAAACCTACAACCGTGTTCTGTACAGAATTTACGGAGAAATGGAATAATATCTTGTCGGAATGTTCCTTAAGGCTTCCGGAGCTGATTATGAAATATGAACAATATGAGCTTCAAGAACTAAACATGAACATTGGAGGAACTGAGAAATCACTTATAGAAACAGTCAGTCTGACTGAATATGAAAATATGCAGATAAGCATCAAGGTAAATCGATTTAAACTGGAGGAATCCATCATGCTGATAAAGAAACACAAATTTGAGAGGGACCAAACAGATTACAACAGAGGAGAAATCTACAAATAGAAAGGTAACACCCCTCACGGGAAACCGGAATCGATTATGAAAGATAAAGGGCAGAACAAGTCATGAACAAGAGTAACCTTCTCCTCGTCTGATTTTATGGAATGGGATACAAATTATAAATCGTGAAGCCGTAACCAATCAAGCTCAGAAGATTCCACCATCAGAAATGAAAGCAAAACAAGAACATCAAAAAAAGGTTAGAAGAGCTAGAAAGAAAAAGGAGATACCCGAGTCGGGTGGGGAGGAAATGAATAATAACATAGGACTTCTAACCCCTGTTGTTACATCTGAAGAACAACTATAGGTTCTAAATAAAGGACTACATTTTGTACCGAGTGAAGATTTTGAATTATTTCCAACCTTTACCCATCTGAATCGGTTCGTCAGAGCCCTTGTAGTTACAAAAACATTTCTTTGAGGCCAATATGGATAATGAAAATGTTAATTCTAGAGGGATTAGCAAAACACAATGAATACCAAAGAAAACATTTTGCTGAAGTAATGGCACTACTAGATCTTCAGGATTTGGAAAGAGAGAGTGCAAGTACAGAAATAGAGAATAAAAAGAGAAACCAAGCATGAATATATGGAACTGTTCTTTCTACCTTATGTCAGCAAGAATGAAATGTGTGGAGGACTTCCAGCAAATGATGGAAACAGAACTAAAAGAATTACAAAAACAGTTACATAAAGTGAAGTCAAAATACAGAAATCTATCAAAAAACAATACGAAATGCTGAAAATCCTAAAGGCTAATGTAAATATCATTCTAAAGAAGTTGGATAAGGGTGGAAATATAGTTCTTATGGGCTACATTATATTCAAATCTTATACATAAAATGCTGGACAATGATCAACTCTAATGAAAGGCTCAAAGAAGATTCAACACAAGAATGCATGGAGAAACTACATACCTTTTGGAAGAAGGTCAATGCCCTGGAAGCTCTAACAAATAAGGAAGCTACTCTCCTACACCCAGAGCACCCAATAACTGCTAAGTTTTATGGATTACCCAAAATCTATGAAAACATTTTTCCTCCACCTATGCGTCCAATCGTTGCAGGCATTGGGTCTCCTTGTGAGCACTTAACTCCTTAGTGACGGCCCTATAGTCTTTTTACGTCCTGCTGTTGCAGAACGTGTATGGAAGGAAATAGCGCCAGTATCTCCTTCCATACAGTGCGGGCATCAGCTGTTTATTACAGCTGACAACCGCGGGCAATAGCTGCAATTGGCCGTTCGTCCAATTGCGACTATTAACCCTTTAAATGCTGATGTCAATTCTGACAGCAGCATTTAAATCCTCCAAACGATGTTCGGGGGGTCCTGTACCCCCCCCCCCCCCCCCCCACACGCGCGGTGAGATCGGGGGAGCTATGCAGATGTCATGGCAGCCGGGGGCCTTCTGAAAGGGTGACTTCATAGACTGCCTGTCAAAAAAGCAGCATGACGTAATGCTATAGCATTATGTCATACTGCTCAAGAGTAACGATCCACGCCACCATATAGTAATTAATGAGAATAACTCACCTGGTGCCCAGCGGGGTTCCCGTAGACCGTTAGATCCTATGGGAACAACCCGCCAGCACCTGTGATCCGAGTATGCCTGTAGTAGTATACGAAGAGACTTCAGATATCCTTCGATGGGGAAGGAGAGCCGCCGGAGTAAAAGCAATCCCAAAGAGAGAAAAAATCCCCCTCAATGGGTTAAAACAAGCAAGCTTCAAATTAGAAAAAAGCTCTTTCCGCGCTCCTGCTGGAGCTCCTCTTCGGAAGAAATAAACTGTCGTAGCAGACAGTATTTATATAAATTAATCATAAATTTATTTCCGAATAAAAAATTGCATGCAAGTAAAGGTCTTGCAGCAATAGTTCAACAACGCGTTTCGGCGTTCTACAGACGCCTTTCTCAAGTATACAGAGTGATAAAAATGCAACATTTAAATAGCATGTCTTACCTTTTTGGAGGTGGGGGTTACAGGTGCTTGGCGCGCACCTCCGTACCGTGTCGCTCTGGCGCGGTATCTAGGTGTCATAGCTATGCAGCGGAGAGGGTGTTCCAGCGTACATGTACGCTGGTACTGAACGTAAACTCCGTAATTTTAGAAGGGAAGGCACGCTAAATGTGTAACTCCCGATCTGATGTGTGAAAACAAAAACTCCGACCTTCAAAGAGATTAATGCAATCACATTCATTGTGCTAAAAATTCAATCTAGATCCATTAATGGAGAATGTTAATATAAAGATAGAATACTATATGGTGGAATTGTATATATGCATACATCAATGATGAATAATATTGAAATGATATATTACGGGTGATATGTAAAAAAATAAATATTTAAATTAATCAAAAGGGAATAAATAGAAAAAACACCTAAAAAATGGGCCCGTTACCAATGAACTCAATAAATCAATACAACCATAATACCTTATCAAAAAACAGGGATATATACCTAAAACTTCATGCTAAAAATCTAGAACAGATGGTGATGGGAAAATATATATAACGGTTACTGATAAAAAATAAATATCAACATTTTTCTAAAACCTCGTTCAAACCAAACGGAGTTAGGGTATTTAATCTAAAAATCCAGAACATCTCTCTCGTCCTTAGTTGTGCAAACGAGAGAGTGTGAATATGTTCTACTGGTGTTATTTTCATGTCCTTTGGATTTTTGTTGTGTTTCTCCGAAAAATGGCGTGAAACGCTGTGTTTAGAATAACCTGTTATATTAAATCTATGTTGATTTGCCCTTATATTTAAAGTATTAGTGGTACGTCCTATATACTGCAATCCGCATGGACATTCAATCAAGTATATTATGAATTTAGAACTGCAATTTAAAAATTGATTGATTTTTATATGTTTTTGTTCTTTCGGGCAATATACTGATTTTCTCCCCTGTGTAATATTACTGCAGCACTTGCATTTTCTCTTGCCCCAACAATAAACTCCTGTCACCATAGGTTTTTTTATTGTCTCTTTAATGAGTTTTTTATGTGGATTAGATGGGGCCAATATGTTTTGAATTGTTTTGTTTCTGCGGTAAATTACCTTAGGTTTATCTTGTATTTCTTTGTTTAAAATTGGATCCCTTAATAGGATATTCCAGTTATTTCTCATTATTTTTTCAATCCTAGTTGCTTGGGAATTATATTTTGTTATAAATAACACATTTTTTTCTGAATCTATTGTTTCTATTTTGTGGGAAATTTTTAGTTGGGTCAGTGGACTCATTGAGTGCTTTTTTATAAGCAGCATCAATTAAATTCGCAGGATAACCTTTTTGTTTAAAACGATCTTTTAAAACCTGTGCTTGGGAAGAATAGATTTCTATTGACGAACAGTTTCTACAAATTTTTTGAGATCTTCCATTTCACCATTTTAGGTGAAATGGAAGATCTCAAAAAATTTGTTTTGGGGATAAATTTTAGCTCCCTTTGTGCATCCAGACATAAGATTAGGGCCACAATGGGTATATTTCTGAACACGGGAGAAACAGGGGTATCCATTTTGGGGTGTAAATCCTCATTTTCATGGGCACTATAGGAAAAAAATGTCTTTAAAATGACATATTTGCAAAAATATGAAATTTTATTTTTTTCTCCTCTAAATTTAATTAATTCCTTCAAAAAAATCGTGGGGTTAAAATACTCATGACACCCCTCAGTGACTACATTAAGGGGTGTAGTTTTTAAAATGGGGTCATTTGTGGGGGTATCTATTATTCTGACACTAATGAACCTTTGCAAACTTGGCTTGGTGCAGGAAAACAAAGTGTTCCTCAAAATGCTGAAAAGTAATGTTAAATTTGTATGTCCTCTAAATGGTTAAAAAAAACACAAAAGTTTTTCAAATGTGCATTCAGAATAAAGTAAACAGATGGAAATATATATCTTATAAAAAATTTGTACAGTATGTTTGGATATATTTGAGATATTACAGTTGAAAATGTGAAAAAATGACAATTTTTCAAAATTTTCCCAATTTTGGTGCTTTTAATAAATATACACAAATTATATCGGTCTCTTTTTACAACCAAAATGAAGTACAACATGTGGCGAAAAAACAATGTCAGAATCACTTGGATATGTAAAGTCTTTACGGAGTTATGCTACGTTGAACAACGCATGTCAGATTTCCAAAATTTGGCTCCGTCACTAAGGCGCAAACAGGCTTTGTCACTAAGGGGTTAAAGGAAACAAAATAGGGCAGTAAAACCACCACATGGGTAAAATCCCTAAAGTGTCTGGTCCTTAAGCTACAAAACAGCTTGGTCCTTAAGGGGTTAAACGCGACAAACAGGGGTATCCATTTTGGGGTGCAAGTCTTCATTTATATGTGTCCTGTCTAAAAACAAAAATGGAAATTTTCTTACTGATAATTCCCTTTCTTGAAGACCTCATGACAGCATACGCCGGAGGCTGCTGACCTGCTGGGACAGGAAGGGGCAGAGCATAAAAGAAACCTCCCCTCCAACACCACTAGTGTTTGTCCTGTCCCTTCAGGACAGCAGCGGCAGAGCTCAAGCATATGCTTTCACATGCCGCCAGATCAGGACTCGTGAAGGCATCGGGCGGCATCGTTCCTGGCAGACCCGGTTATGCCAGTGGGAAATACCTCACCTGGGTGCTAACCGAGACTGTGTGGGCCTGGGTCGAAGGACGGGCTCTCCGGCACCACCGTGGCTGTCATCCAGGTGGCAGCCGCTACATCGGCTCCCTGGCACTAGCGGCTGTTGTCAGACGCTCTGCAAGGGGGCGGGGCATCAGATAGAGTGCATGGAGTGGGCAGGGCCTACCGCTGCTTGGCGACAGATTCAAAAATAGCAGAACCAGCAGAACCCTGTAGGAGGCTACTACAAGTGGGGATCAGTTCCTAAGGACAGAAGTCCAAGCCCACAGTACAGGATATCGGCCAGGGAGAACCCAGACAATCTCCAAACTGTAAGTGTTCCTATGGGCCAAACTACAAACACCTGCACTACATTCCCTTTACTAATGGAGTTCTAGCTTGTCATGTCAGGACAGGGATACTCAAAAACCTAGGGAGGTTAGGAGGAGATGTAAAAGGTGTCCAGTATGCTTAGTGAAACTGGATGACTTTCAGCTGGAAGTGACGTCTGACGCCAGGAATCGGGCGCCAGAAGCTAGCCAAGAGCAGGAGACACCTGTAGAAATCTCAATCAAAATAGGCTCCCTCTGAAAGCTCCAAGTCCTGGATAGATGAGATCCATATCGGCAATAACTGGAGTATGTCAGAACAGATTCAAGGAGTGCAAGCAGTAGCCAGAGAAAAAGAAGCTGCATTTAGCAAGCATGACACCGATTTTGGACAAGTTCAGTACATCTATCATTCAATTCCTACTAACGGTCATCCACTCATCAAAGAGAGATACTGTCCTATACCTCCAGCTTCATATCAGTAAGGTAATACTATGATACAAGATATGAAAAATAAAAATATTATTAGAGAGAGCTACAGTCCGTGGGCCGCACCCATCCTGCTTGTAAAAAAGAAAGATGGCAGAGAACGTTTCTGTGTGGATTACAGAAAACTAAATTTTAATCACACATACAGATGCCTACCCATTGCCCTGTATAGAGGACTCTCTCACCACTCTCGGGTCTGCCGTATACTTTTCCACTCTTGATTTCATTAGCGGCTATTGGCAAGGGCCCATGTACGGCCCTGACCATGAAAAGACTATCTTTACCACTCCAATGGGCCTTTTCGAGTTTAATTGCATGCCTTTCGGTCTTTGTAATGCACTGGGTACATTCCAGAGACTTATGGAGCGCTGTCTAGGTCACAAAAATTTTGAGACTGTCCTTCTATACCTGGACAACATGATGATTTACTCGAAAACTTACAAAGAACATCTTCAGCACCTTAAAGAAGTTTTTCAAACCCTCATCCAGCATGGCACAAAGGTAAAACCAAGCAAATGTCACCTACTTCAGACAGCGGTCAAATACCTAGGTCATATCGTCAGTGCTGATGGCATTATTCCAGACCCAGATAAAACTGAAGCAGTTAAAAGTTGGCCTACCCCCAAAATGCTAAAGCACATTCGTAGTTTCCTGGGGTTTGTTGGCTATCTTGCCCGTTTTATCCCCAATTTTGCTCGTCTGGCTGAACCATTGCAGGAATTATTAAGAGGAAATGCTAAAGAAACTCACAGCAAGTCTATTTTTATTGTATGGGAAGAAGAACAAGAAATAGTCTTCCAAGAGTTGAAAGAAAGATTAATTATGCCCCCACTTCTGGCCTACCCTGATCATTCTAAACCCTTCAATCTATATACTGATGCTAGTTTCCATGGTTTAGGTGCTCTCCTTAGTCTGGTTCAAGATGACAGGGAAAGAGTTATTGTCTATGCTAGCCATTCTTTAAAAGGGTCTGAGAGAAATGACTAAAGTGATAGTTCATTCAAGTTAGAACTGTTAGCGCTAGTCTGGGCCATAACTGAAAGATTCAGGGATTATTTAGCTGCTGCCAAGTTTGTTGTATACACAGACAATAACCCAGTTGTACATTTGAATTCAGCTAAGGCAGGGTCATTAGAACAAAGTTGGCTTTCTAAATTATCAAAATTTGATTTCACTGTCAAATATAGAGCTGGTAAGCTAAAAAAAATGCTGATGCTTTGTCATGTCTGCCTAACAAAACTGATTATTCCCTTTAAGAAGACTACTGGGAAGAAATCGAGATTCCAGACATTAACGCACGCCAGACTCAGCAGATGACAGTTCCAAGTCCCTCTACTCAAACTTCCTGTTATGTACAGACTGAAATCCAGAGATGGATTCTCCTTCAACAAGACAGCTGAGCCTTTGGAGAACTTCAAGAATATCTTTCATCAGGAACCACCACAAAGGGAATCCTCCGGAAAACCTCTGATACGCAGCTTCTCCGTTTGTGGAGACAAAGGAAAAGACTCTTCTTTCGCAAAGGCTTTCTATTACAGAATTCTATTGATCGAGTATTTGGAAATCGTATCCATCAGATTCTAATTCCCTACAGAGATGCAAGCAAAGTGTTAGAAGCATATCACGACAAATCCGGACACTTTGGAGTACATAAAACTGAGATGACTCTGCAGAACAGATTCTATTGGATAGGGATGCGAAACGATATTGATAAATGGTGCCACGATTGTTCTACCTGTATAACCCAAAGAAGAGCCAACTCTGATCAGAAGACCAAATTACATCCCATCATTACTAGTAAACCTCTAGAACTTCTCGCCATCGATCATTTGAACGTTGAGACTAGTTTGTCAGGCTTTAGTTACGTCTTGACCATGATCGACCATTATACCAAGTTTACCGTGGCTATTCCAGTCAAAGATCTCACTTCTCAGACTACCGCAAGCATTGTTTGGAAGCATTTCATCTTGCCATATGGATGTTCAGAGAAGATTTTATCAGATAGAGGGACCGCATTTGAATCACAATTATTGCATGAACTGTGCAATGTATACGATTGCAGGAAGTTACGCACTACAGCTTATCATCCTCAGGGCAACAGACTCTGTGAAAAAGCAAATCAGACTATCTTAGAATTACTCCAAACCATTCCCCAAGAGAAAAGAGCAAGATGGCCTCAGGTACTCCCTGAAATGATTTATGTATATAACACTGTCCATTGCTCCACGGGATACTCTCCCTACTATTTAATGTTCGGACGACAAGGATGACTCCCTTAAGACCTTGCTTTGGGAAATCGTGTACCCGAAGATTCTGACTTATTACCTTCTACTACGGTAAATGGGTCCAGGATCATCAACGTCGCTTAAAAGACTATTGTAGACACTCGATTAGAGGGAGTGCAATTGAAGCGCAGCAGACAGATTTTGATAAACACGCTCACGCAGTTCCTTTACAAATTGGAGATTGAGTATGGTTGAAGAAAGAGCATCGTCAAGGAAAATTGGACTCTCGTTGGGAGGTAAAGCCTTATCAAATTACAAGTGTACCTTCTGTGGAAAAAGGACTATATTATATCACACAGCCTAACAGAAGATCTCAAGTAGTGCATCGAAACCGGTTAAAGCTGTGTCATATATCAGAATCCCCAACAGATTTCAGCTAATCAGAAGGTGAAGACATGCTAGCCAGCCCTTGTCCATCCCCTCTCGAGCTAATCAATCTTTGGAGTTGGTTCCTTCATCCGTTGATAATTTTTCCCCCCTTCTAAATCTCAGCCAGAGTTTCCAAGCCCTGTCTCAGAGATGACATCGTCTGTGATAGGACTCTCATCCAGATCTACAGCGCCTATCTTTAGAGTCAGAAGATTACCTGCTCCTTCAGCAATTTCTCTCTGTGGATCGACAAGGAGCAGAAGAGGACAACCACCCATCCGTTATAGGGATAAGTAAACTATTAATGTTCTTTTGTTGTTTCCTGAAAATTTTTTGCATAAATTTTTAAAACTTTTGTATTTTACTGATATTTTTGTACTTTTTGGGTTTTCATTATTTCTTTTCTTTTAAATGGAGCAACGTTCAAGATATGCACCTCAAGAGACTACTTGTTTTTGTTTTTCTTAAAGTTTATAAACTTTTTCTAACAAGTGGATGTTATTCTATTCTTTATTATGCTTTACCTGCTGCCTCTACCCTATGCCTTAACCTCTCTCTAATTTACATTGTCTTTTAGACATTCCTGGACTTTTTTATGAACTAATCCTGTGGTCCGGTGACATGGAGTTCCTCTTCTCTCAGACTGTCTCGCCATGATTCATTTCTTGTCTCTCTTATACATGTATATTTAAAATGTATGATGTTTCTGACTTTGAGGAGAAGAGCAATGAAGGACCCCATAGTAAACTAGAAGTTAGGACTTAGTCCATTCTCATGCAAAAAAAATGTTCATGTGTTTTCTAAGCTAAATTTTCAGTGAGATATCATTCCCTGCACGTCCTTCTACTTTTAACCGCCAAGGATGGCTGTGGTTTTAGTGGGGGAGTGGGGGTGGGGACTGTAGTTGCGCAGAGCGTGGCACTGCAGGGACCACAGGCAATTAGCCATGTTATATTCTGTTGCTGCGACTGTGCTTTGTGTAAAGCATCGTTATTTCTGTAATGTATAATCTGCCCGGCAGCACTGCATTTAGATTTGCTGATTGGTTGCTGGGAGACCAGTGCATAGAGGTTTCTGTGTGGTTGAGCAGGCTAGGGGGAGGAGCTAGCATGCACAGTGGTTACAGAAGCAGTTAGATTAGCCGTGGACCTGAAGTGCGCAGGAGATTTTGTGAGGAGACACTGTCCTGATTGGATGCTGGTGGTTGTGCTCCCTTGGGGGTACGATCGTAAGCGACCAGGTGCCTCAGAGAGTGAGGTAAGTCTGATGTATGATACTCCGGTGCATGCCTGGCACCTGTATACGGGCCTGATGTATGATAGTCCAGTGCATGCCTGGCACCTGTATACGGGCCTGATGTATGATAGTCTGGTGCATGCCTGGCATCTGTATACGGGCCTGATGAATGATGGTCTGGTGCATGCCTGGCACCTGTATACGGACCTGATGAATGATGGTCTGGTGCAGGCCTGGCACCTGTATACGGGCCTGATGTATGATAGTCTGGTGCATGCCTGGCACCTGTATACGGGCCTGATGTATGATAGTCTGGTGCATGCCTGGCACCTGTATACGGGCCTGATGAATGATGGTCTGGTGCATGCCTGGCACCTGTATACGGGCCTGATGAATGATGGTCTGGTGCATGCCTGGCACCTGTATACGGGCCTGATGAATGATGGTCCGGTGCCCGCCTGGCATCTGGATACGTGAGTGACCAGCCTGCACAAAATCAATCACCTCAGTAAAATTTAAGTTTACATTCAGTCTAATTGGTAGAAGGAAGATAAAAGCAAGCAGAGTTATTTCCTTAAATATTTTACCTCAGAAAAACATCTAACATTTCTCAAGTCATTCTTAATCATCTCAGAAGGGAACAACGCCTCACTAGAAGCCGGATCAGATAACTACTGGCCGCCATTTTGGGTTCCGTTATTACACTTAGTGTCAGCATCCATTTATCGTTTCTATGTTTGTACAGTGAAATCTTTCAGGGATCCTTCTCTATCTAATCAGTCATTTTAGCAGTATTTTAGCATTTCTATTTAGTCAGTTTTGGTCCATCATAGCCGCATATAGTATAGCTACTTTAATATCTTCTCCCCTGTATTGCTAAATACTACATATATACCACTACAAGTCTTATTGCAATGTCTTATACTCCTCTGTAATTGCTGTGAAGAAAATCTACCCCATGAACCGACACAAGAAGCATAGTAAATGTTTGTACCTTTGAATTTGCTATCACGTCTTTATTTCATTCACACTAACAAAGGTGCTGGCGTCACAAGAGACTTTATTTTATATTACAAACCCCACTCCTCAGTTGGATCCTTTGAGTCCTGCTCATGCGGCCCTACTGGCCCAGGTGTGTTACTGCCCCATGACAAAGTTAGTGACTACCTGCTCCTCTCCAGACAGCTGCCCAGTTCACACACAAGGTTTCGCACGAAGCACTATAACAATCATTATAATCTTTCCACATTGGAGAATTTGGAGTTCTACAAGGTTCTTTTTTTCTACGATCTTCCTTTAGGGTCCTTTAACCCCCTTTCCTTATACATTCTCCACATCTCATCTGTACGGATGCCATCTTTCAACAAAACTAGGAACATATATCTTATCTGCTTACTCTATCTGGATTCACTTGAGTTATTAGATTTGGATTGAGATTTTGATCTTGTCAAGACTTTCCCTTTTACAAAGATGATCTTACATCTAAATAAAAATCCTCAAGCCCTGAAGCAGTGGCTTGCTTTAGGAACATGTAAGGAAGGGCGCTTTTCTTGTCACAGGACTCACTACATCCCCACTGTGAAATTTTTGAATCTTTAATCATTACCTTTTGATTTTGGGACCCTTGTTTCTTATTAAAGGGGTTGTCCCGCGCCGAAACGGTTTTTTTTTTAATTCAATAGGCCCCCCGTTCGGCGCAGGACAACCCCAATGCATGTGTCGCTGCGGCGACTTCTTCCTTCTTCTTACTTACCTTAGTAAGATGGCCGCCGGGATCTTCACTCACGATGCACCGAGGGTCTTCTCCCATGGTGCACCGTGGGCTCTGTGCGTTCCATTGCCGATTCCAGCCTCCTGATTGGCTGGAATCTGCACACGTGACGGGGCGGAGCTACGCGATGACGCGTAGAAGGGGGTGGAGCCAGAACTCCGCTCGTGCCGAGACCCAAAAGAAGGGAGAAGACCGGACTGCGCAAGCGCGTCTAATCGGGCGATTAGACGCTGAAATTAGACTGCTCCATGGAGACGGGGACGCCAGCAACGGAACAGGTAAGTGAATAACTTCTGTATGGCTCATAATTAATGCACGATGTACATTACAAAGTGCATTAATATGGCCATACAGAAGTATATACCCCCACTTGCTTTCGCGGGACAACCCCTTTAAGTCCCCTTTTCTGGTATACCCTCCATATATTTTCTGTGCTCATACCATCTATTGTGTCTCTCATGGCCTCATCTTTCAATAATGCAACAAACATTTATTTTCTAGTAACCTCAGCCTTATCACCAGTACTCTGTTCCCCATCTCCCGGTAGAAGATTGCTTGGCACCCCATTCTCCTACGTCTTCCAATTGTCTGACAGCCTCCAGGATGGCTTCTATTTCCTGTGCAGTTTGATTGACCAATAAAGCCATAATAACAGACTTGTACACTGGCAGGCACATTTAAATTATTTTATTCCTCACACCCCATGGAAAGGATAGGTATATTAAATGAGATCAGAATAGCGCTCCTACAGACATAAATTGTGGGAAATGAAAAAAGGATGAAAGGGTTTGGACTTACCCGGTACTTAGTGAGGTCCCACAGTGCGGGGGCCTCACTAGTACCTCCAGGTCCAGGAGCGCCTGTAATATAGATAGTTCTTCCTCCCAATCCTCAATCGGAGAGCTTCTCGGATCCTTGTGTCCACCCAGTGACAGGGGACCCAAATATAGTACAATCCGGTGATAAAAGAAAAAATGATCCAAGCGCTTCCCGGGATAGACAGATCCTCTATATGGAAAGTTTCTGCTTAGTTTATTTGCAACGCGTTTCAGCCCATACAAAAGGGCCTTTTTCAAGCATATAACACAATACATAGCAATCCTTTATATGCCTCTCTAACTGCTTCACAGGAACGCAGATGAAGAATTAATAGAGCTTGATCAAGCTAAAACATATGGTATCTTCAACATCTCTAACCATTTATTAAAGAGGTAGAATTACTGACAAAAGGGGTAGGGCATAGGCGGACCCAAGTAACATTTCTGTAGCAAAAGTATAGGCAGACCCCAGTAACATTTCTGTAGCAAAAGTATAGGCAGACCGATGTAACATTTCTGTAGCAATAGTATAGGCGGACCCCAGTAACATTTCTGTAGCAAAAGTATACGTGAACCCCTCAAACCATTCAGCAGAAACTGCATAAGCGGACCCCAGTAAAATTTCTGTAGCAAAAGTTTAGGCAGATCCCTGTAACATTTCTGTAGCAAAAGTGTAGGTGAACCCCTCAAACCAGTCAGAAGAAAAGGTATAGGCAGACCCCAGTAACATTTCTGTAGCAAGAGTATAGGTGGACCCATGTAACATTTCTGTAGCAAGAGTATAGGCAGACCCAGTAACATTTCTGTAGCAAAAGTATAGGTGAACTCCTCAAACCATTCAGTGGAAACTGCTTTGGCGGACCCCATTAACATTTCTGTAGCAAAAGTATACGCAGACCCCTGTAACATTTTTGTAGCAAGAGTATAGGTGGACCCCAGTAACATTTCTGTAGCAAGAGTATAGGTGGATCCCAGTAACATTTCTGTAGCAAGAGTATAGGCGGACCCCAGTAACATTTCTGTAGCAAAAGTTTAGGCAGACCCCTGTAACATTTCTGTAGCAAGAGTGTAGGTGAACCCTTGAAACTTTGATCTACCCAGAGTATAAGCGAACCCCTGAAAAAATGTGGTTACCAAGAGTGTAGGCGAAGGCCGGAAAAATTAGTTAGATAACAGTATAGGCGAGGGCAAGAAAAACACAAGTACTCCCCAGAAAAATTACTCAACCGCGAGGGCAGGTGAAACCCATAAACATTTTTGAAAGATACAGTTCGCTGTTGCTTAATTTGTAACAGAGCCTGGAAGCAGCCCTGTGACAAAATTGGTGTCTGTTAAAGTATCAATACTTTTGAAACATTGAAAAAGTGTTAAGAAACTTTTAAACAGAGCCGTTTGGGCTGCAGAAAAATTGGCACTTCAGCGTGATGACATGCTGTTTTAGGAGGAGGAGTCGAAGGAGGAGGAGTAATAATATTCGAGGGTGAGTGACAAAGCTAATTCCCCCTTCTTTTGTGGTGATAGAGGATGTATTTTTCTCCTGTTATTCTCCATTTATCCGTGATGATTCCCCCAGCTGCACTAAACACCCTCTCTGACAAGACGCTAGCGGCAGGACAGGCCAGCACCTCCAGGGCGTACAGCGAAAGTTCGTGCCACGTGTCCAGCTTTGACACCCAATAGTTGTATGAAGCAGAGGTATCACGGAGGACAGTGGTATGATCGGCTACGTATTCCTTCACGATCTTTTTACAGTGCTCCCTCCGACTAAGCCTTGACTGGGGAGTGGTGACACAGTATTGCTGGGGAGCCATAAATCTGGCAAAGGCCTTGGAGAGTGTTCCCCTGCCTGATCCCTGCTCCATTCCTGGTATTTGGCCCTCTGAACTCCATCTTCTGCCACTAGCGCTGTCAGATGGAAACTTTAGCATCACTTTTTCACCAGGGCCCTGTGGTATTGCATCACTCTCATACCCCTTTCCTCTTTGGGAATGAGAGTGGAAAGGTTCTCCTTATACCATGGGTTGGGAAGGGTGTACACCCAGTAATCCGTGTTGGCCAGAATGCGTCTAACGCGAGGGTCACGGGAAAGGAAGCCTAACATGAAGTCAGCCATGTGTGCCAGGGTACCAGTACGCAACACATCGCTTTCCTCACTAGAAAGATGACATTCAGGATCCTCCTCCGCCCATACATGCTGAACAGATGAGAGGCAAGCAGTATGGGTACCCTCTGCAGTGTGCCCAGCTGTCTCTTCCCCCTCCTCCTCCTGCTCCTCCCCCTTCTCCAAAACGCGCTGAGATATCGACATGATGATGGTCTGGCTATCAAGCGACATACTGTCATCCCACCATCTCCTGTTCCAACCACAAAGCTTCGGTGTGAGAACTGGCGACTCTCGGGGCCTCTGTGCCCGCACCACCGGTCCTACCAACCGGGTTGCAGGAGTGCGGCGCAGGGGAGCCCCGGTTCTAGTGATCTCCCCTGGCCGCAGTAAATCTGGTCGCTGCCGGGTTGCTAGGGAGGCAGCTGGCGCTGCCCCGCGCCGCGTCCCCATTTCCATGACTACCAGGCGTGCTTCCTTGGTATCTGTCTGCTTAGCAAGGCTGGGGGCGGTGTTCCCAGCATCTCCTTGATTGTGCCCTGCTGCTGTCAGGCTCCCCGCCCCAATCAGCTGCTGGGGCGGGAGTTCTGACAGCATTTAAATGTGTGTTTTCCTTCCAGTTTTGCCAGTGTTAGTTTGGTCTTCCAGCTGCACCCGCGTATTATTTGACTCCTGTTGTGACCCTGGCTTTCTGACTTCTGCTTTTGGACCTTGACTTCGTTTTTGCCTGACCCCTTTGTACCGCGTACCCTCCTATTGCCGACCCGGATAGTCTGACTATTCTACTGTTTGTTTGTCTCAGTGTCTGTTTGTCTTTCCCGTGTTCCGCTTCCCTAGTGAGTGTAGGGACCGCTGCCCAGTTGTTGCACTGGGGGTTAGCCCAGGGGGGCAAGTAGGCAGGGACAGGGGTTGCGGGTTTTCTCAGGGACTTCCATTATCTCGGACTCTGTCCTGACAGTAACACTGGCCGAAAGAAGGTCAGACCCTTGTATCCGACCCGCAACTTTGAACCCCTCGATGGAGGCTGTGGCGGATTTAGCAAACCAGGTCCAGGTCCTTACGAACCTTGTCCAGGACCTAACCACACACTTGCAGCTACAGGACCAAGTAGTGGCTGCGGGTTCCGTGCAGCCCTCTTCCGCTCCAGGAACTGTGTCAGAACCTCGGACTACGCTTCCTGATTGCTTCTCCGGGGAGAGAAGTCAGTTTTTTGCATTCAGAGAGAGCTGCAAGCTCTACTTTGACCTCCGACCCCACTCCTCCGGTACTGAATACCAGAAAGTGGGAATTATCATTACCCGCCTGAGGGGAGCGCCCCAAAATTGGGCCTTCTTGTTACCTGCTGGCTTTCCCACCCAACTGCTCTTGACGCCTTTTTTTCCGCCTTGGGCCAAATTTATGACGAACCCGACCGGGCTGGCTATGCAGTTTCTAAACTTCTAGCCTTGCGCCAGGGTTGCATGATGGCGGAAGACTATTGTTCCCAATTCCGCCAACATTGTACGGAATCCGGGTGGAATGACGCCGCCTTGAAAGATGTATTTTTGGCCGGTCTGTCTGAAGGTCTTAAGGACCTACTGGTGGCCCACCCAGAGACTAGTACCTTGGAGCAAGCCATGTCGCTGGCTATTCGGGCCGACCGACGCTTGAGGGCTAGACACTCCACTCGGACCAGTCCACCCCGCACGTCCACTTCTTCTAATGACCCGACTTTATCACCTCCCACCACATAGCCCATAGAGCTTGGAACCATGAACCCTAAACAACGACGGGAATATCGCCTAAAGAAGAATCTCTGTCTCTACTGTGGGGAGTCGGGTCATCGCATTGCGACCTGCAAGAAGAAGCCACGGCAGGAAAACTTCCGCTCCTAGGCAGTTATCGGGAGGACTGTCCTGTCTAGGAGCTAAGGTACTCTCTGTGATGTCCAAGATGTTATTGCCCTGCACCCTAGAATTCCGTTCTTTCTACCGTACTGGGCAAGCCTTCGTTAATTCTGGGGCTGCTGCAAATTTCGTTAATTATAATTTTGTGACTCAACTGTCTGGGTTTTTGTTACGCTTAGAGACTCCAATTTTGGTTTCAGGCATTGATTCCACTCCATTGCAGGTGGGTCTAGTTAATCTGGTTACCCCGGAAGTAAGGTTTACAGTAGGAGCCCTACATATTGAGTCCTGCACATTTCTTGTGATGAGAGACTTGTCTGTGGACGTCGTTCTAGGTCTACCCTGGCTACAGGAGCACAATCCTGTAGTTAATTGGGACACGCTGGAACTGGTAGAGTGGGGTCCCCGCTGTGCCAATCACCTACATCCAGTTGGGGTTCTTGAAGACAGGATCCTATGCTAACACTATCCCTGTATAAGCAGCAGCACTTGCCCTAACCTCTGCCAGCCTGCGTCTGAGGCGAGCCGCAGGCAGGACCAGTTTAAGTACTCGGAGGTGATCTGATCGGCCCAGCCACTCACTACTGTGGGGGTGAAGAGGGCTGGCATGTCACAGCAGGAAGTGGTAATGCCTTCCCCGCATATCTATTGGCTAGAAAATGGCGCTAAACATGCGGGGAAGGAAATGCAATTGACTCAAGTACTGCATGGTGTTCGTCTCAAGTACCCTAATGCTTGAACGAGCATCATGCTCGGATGAGTGTGCTCGCTGATCTCTAGTGGTATGCAAGAATAGAGATCCACAACATCACATGCAAGCCATTCATATTCCTTTTCCCATGTGAAACCATTACACTGCTGTATGACACACTTACAGTCAATAAGGTGTCCTGGTGTTCTACGTACCACAGGTTGCAGAGCATGGTCTACCCAGACACTTAACCCCTTAGTGACGGAGCTTTTTTGCTTTTTTCCATTTTCATTTTTTCCTACTCCCTTTAAAAAAATCGTAGTTCCTTTGTTTATCCATCGACGTCGCTGAATGAGGGCTTGTTTTTTTGCGGGATGAGTTGTATTTTTCAATGGCACTATTTATTGTACCATACAATGTACTGAAAAACTTTTGAAAAATTGTAAGCGGAAGGGCGGAGCCTGACGATGCATGGATAGGACGCACGCTGCCCGTGCTCCCGCTACAGCCACCGACATACAGCTACTTACAGCGGACCAAACGCACCCAGAGGACCCCAGACGGAAGATGGTGAAGAGGAGAGGCACGGGGAAGCTGCCGGACGCCACCGAGGAAGATCCGCAGAATATCCAGCGGTACTTCGGGAGCCACAGCGCGTCGGCCCCCCCATCCAAGATGGCGACGGACCATGTGCGCGCGGATCAGCCTAATGCCGATAGCGGAGGAGAGGATGAGAGAGCAGCAGCGGATGCAGGAGCGGTGGACGCCGGCGGGTCAGATAAGTGCCCTATGAACACTGACTCCATATACACCCCTGCGACCCCCCCCCCAAGACCCCAATGGGACTGAAATCCCAACATAAAAGGGGGGACTATCCTCAACACAGGGCCACATTCCCCCAGCCTTCCCCACCAGAGAGTACCAGACACTCCAGATCCCCCAGAAGTGATATGGGGGAAAGTCAGGCCCCAAGCCCTGCAGAAGCCATTAGCCGTTGCCCGAAGGAGGGAGAAAGTCACGCACCGCAGAGACCCCGCAGGAGCCCCAGTAATGCGGTTAAGCCCAAAGCCCCCAGACCAGATCCGCAAATACAAGACCCCTCGTCAGAGGATGAGTGGGACTGGAGGGGACACCTACGTGCTTTGCCAACTAAGTCCGACTTCTAGAGGCTTGAAGCCTCCCACAAGGAAGCACTATCTATGCTACAGCAAGAGATTAAACACGTGGGCAACCAGTTAAGTGCAGTTGAGGAGTCACAGGAGACGGTCCTCTCCACGCTAGATGCCCACAGTCAAACGATCAATGCACAAGCCATGCAGATTGCGGACATATTGACACATATAGATGACATAGAAAACCGCCACAGGCGTAATAACCTGCGAATAAGGGGACTATCAGAAGAGATCATGCCGACGCAACTAGAGGAATGGGCCCGTAACTTCTTTGGTTTGCTGTTGCATAGAGGATCTGAAAGCCCGGTTGAAATAGACCGAATACACAGAACACTAGGCCCAAAACCAGACAACCCAAATAGACCGAGGGACGTGGTTTGTCGCATACATTATTACAAGGATAAGGAGGCTTTAGTGAAAAAAGCTCGTGAAAAGGGAGACACAATAACGTACAACGGAGCTCCCATAGAGGTGTTTCCAGATCTAGCGCGACGCACACTACTACAACTGCGCAGAGCAGTAAGACCGATTTTAAACGAACTAAGAGCAAACAACATCCATTATAGATGGGGGTACCCGTTCCAACTCATTGCTACGAGAAATGGGAAAACAGCTTATTTCAGATCACCAGCTGACCTACCAGGGTTCCTAGGAGCGCTAGAACTGCCATTGGTGGCGATACCTGACTGGCCGTACGTGCCAGCGCTACCGGTGGGAGCACCAAGAGAGCCGTGGCAAGAAGTGAGACCCCATAGGCCAAGAGGGTCGGGGCCCAACTACAGAGCGCAGCGTTGACCATCCACTAGGAACAAAGGCCAAATCTTAACAAAATGTGGGTCTTAAGGTCCGGCAAAAGGAGAAACACTTATCTGACACTCCCCGGTATAGAGGATTAGAAGGGAGAGTGGATAATGCAAGACTATGCACGGGAGGGTGGGGGGTCATCTGGGAATGTGTTATTGTTACATGCTTTACATAGAGGTTGCAAAAGCGTTATAGTTAAGGCAAAGTAGTTTTCTGAAAATTGCCATTTAATCACTTATTGGTTTGTCGGTGGGGGTGGCGGGAGGGGGGGTTCTGTTCAACTGCCTCAATTTCCCTCCCCCACAGGATGGACGATGCGGAAGTATCGTCTGTAACCAACCCAAGGTTGGTTTCCCTCATTTTGAGGTTGGAGACCCTGAGTCCAATCGACAGAATGCTTACCTTCTGTCACCTTTTCCTATTCTTTTCCCCCTTCTATCTCTCTTCTTTTCCTTTCTTGGCCTCTGCCTCACCAACGCTCCAGATGGAGGGCACCCAAGTAGTCCCCTCATCAATCAAAAATAAACCACCATGACAAATCTAACTTTCTGTTCATTTAACGCCAGGGGACTGAACATCCCTGCCAAAAGGGGTCAGATCCTGGCGCATATGCATAAGAAACACGTCATGATAGCTCTCTTCCAGGAGACTCACTACAGAGCCGGACATGTTCAAAAGGGGAGTCCTAGAAACTACCCCAGTTGGTATCATAGTGTGCATCCGGATAAGAGGGCTTGTGGAACATCGATCGCAATACACAAGACCCTCCCGCACAAGGTACTAGACTCTAAGGTAGACAGCGAGGGGAGATTCATTTTCCTAAAGCTTGAAGTTAGAGGGCAAATACTAACTATAGCTAATATGTACTCTCCAAACTCCAAACAGGTCTCGTTTGGCTGCCGGATACTGGAAGATCTGGCGCGGTTCGCTTAGGGTTCAAGGATCGTCCTGGGTGGGGATCTCCATTTCGGCTTGGACCCAGACTTGGACTCGTCCTCGGGTAAGTCTGGACCCTCCCTGACAGCACTGCGTAGATTACGCAGACAACTGGCGGAGCTGAAACTCGTTGACCTCTGGAGAATTCTCCACCCGGGGGTCAAGGATTACAGCCATCATTCAGTGTCCCATAACACTTATGGGAGATTGGATTATATATTCATCTCACATGAGCTTTTGGACCTAGAGCCCAGGTGCTCAATGGGCAACTTTATATGGTCGGACCACGCACCTGTCTATGGGACCCTCTTGGGGCAGGGGAAAAAAGGCGGTTTGAACTCCTGGAGGTTAAACAACAACCTCCTGAGAGACGAGTGTTGCCTACAGGAAGTCAAACAGACCATAGAGACATTTACAGATGCACATAGACTAGACACAACAACCCCGACAGTCCAGTGGGAAGCCCTGAAATGTGTCCTAAGGGGGGTTTTTACTTCCCATGGGACTCGTCTTAAAAGGGATAGGACAGGCAAGTTGTCGGATCTGATATCACAGCTAGACAGAGCAGAGAAGGCTAACAAATCGAAACGCACACCAGATCTAAACGTGGAAATCTCAAAATTGCGCCAGCAGGTGCTAGGGATAATGGATAAAAAATATCTTTGCATGCGTGATAGATTTAAAGGAAAATTTTACGAGTACTGAAACAAAAGCGGTTCATGGTTAGCTAGAGCCCTGAATCCCCGGGTCAGTCAAACACATATATTCACGATGAACTCAAAGGAAAAAGGGAAAATACACGCGACTAAAGATATACTGGAATGCTTCCAAAACTACTACAGTGAGCTCTATAATATAGAAAATGCGGGAGACCCGACGGAGATTGGAAAATACTTACAAGCCCATGCCCCGAAAGCTATACCCACGGACAAAGCAAAGGCAAGAGGGGGACTTCACTGCACAGGAGAAATCAAAGACCTAAAAATAGGGAAAAGCTCGGGTCCCGACGGGTTTACGCCTAGGTTTTATAAAATCCTGGGAGACCGCCTGGCCCCTATTTTGTGTAAGGCCTTCAATGCAATCTCGGACACGTGCATCTTCCCCCCACAAGCTCTGCAAGCCACCATTACTGTAATCCCAAAACCCGGTAAAGACCCCACGGCATGCGAGAACTACCACCTCATTTCCTTATTAAATATTGATACAAAGATTTTTGCTAAGATCGTGGCTACCCGACTACATCCATTGACTCCAGGGATCATCAATGGAGACCAAGTGGGATTTGTCCCTAGGAGGGAAGCCAGGGACAACACCATCAGGTCACTTTCTCTGATTGAGCGGGCAAAGGAGGCAAACTTGCCACTATGCATGCTCTCAGTTGATGCAGAAAAGGCTTTTGATCGAGTCAATTGGACGTTCTTAGAGGCTACGCTGAGACATATAGGCCTAGGGGACAGGTGCAGAAAATGGATAATGGCCCTATATAACAACCCGACAGCTCAAATACGTGTAAATGGCACGCTCTCCAACCCAGTTAGTATAAGGAATGAAACGCGTCAGGGATGCCCCCTTTCCCCGACATTATATACACTGGTAATGGAATCATTAGCGAATGCCATCAGAGAAAATAAAGAAGTTACGGGATACAGGGTAGCAAGAAGTAAGCATAAGGTTGCCCTATACGTGGACGATTTATTGGTATACATGACAAGCCCTAAAACGGCCCTACCCACGATCCTAAAGGAATTCGAAAAATATAGCAGGGTCAGTAATTTCAAGATCAATCTGACAAAATCGGAAATACTAAATATTTCACTCTCCACTGAGGAAATTACAAAACTAAAAAACAGGTTCCCTCTGAGATGGCGGGAGGACCACATAAAATATCTAGGGGTGGTCCTTTCCCCTGACACGGAGAAACTATACGAATTAAACTTTGAACCCATCCTCACCTCAATACTGAAGGACTTAGATAAATGGCGGCCACTAAATCTCTCCTGGCTCGGCAGAATAAATGCGCTCAAAATGAACACCCTCCCCAAAATCCTCTATCTTTTCCAAACGTTACCCATAAAAATCCCAAGAGATTATTTCAAGAAATTTCAAAAAGCAGCAACCCGCTTCATATGGAAGGGATCAAGACCACGACTCAGTTACAGACTAATGACGCAAAGAAAGGATAGAGGAGGACTGGGACTCCCGGACCTACGTCTATACTATAGAGCAGCAATCTGCAAAGTGGTGTTAGACCTTGTTCGTAGAGTATCCACGGAACGGTGGGTGGAACTGGAACAGGCAACCACTTCAGTGCGAATCCAAGGATTATTTTGGTTGAAGGGAGGCCTGGGTAGACGGGGCTGTAGGGTCTCTCCCCTGATGAAGTCAGTGTTGGAGATATGGGATGGCTTCGAAGTAAAGAGCGGACTGGTGAGGGTGCCAGGCCCATGGACACCCTTGAAAGGAAACCCAGATTTCCTACAGGGTAATGGGGGATTGCCTCTACTGGAGGGCGTGAACTCACAGCTCCCTAGAGTGCGGGACATTGTAGGGACAGACGGATTGTTAAAACTGAACGAGCCTGCAGGAGAGGGGGGAACCCGGGCAGGTGCGTGGTTCCAATACCAGCAGTTGGCTCACTACATAGGAACTCTGGGCCCAGTAGCTAATCTGATAATGCCTCCAACACCATTTGAGGTGCTATGTGGCACCCCTGGAAAAAAGAGGGGTGAAATCTCCGCAGTCTATGGGATGCTGGTGGACGGGGAGGGTCGGGACATTGGGGTCGGATACAGAAAGTCCTGGGAGGTGGAGCTGGGGCAAAGCGTGCCAGACGAGGATTGGGCAAAGGCCCTATGCTTGACGCAAAAGATGACGGTATCGGGCAGCCACCAGGAACTGAATTATAAGTTACTCACGCGATGGTACCGAACCCCAGCGTGGCTTGCTAGATTCTATCCAGGGGTTTCAGATCTATGTTGGAGATGCTTGGCGGAGGTGGGGACACACACATATCTGGTGGTCCTGTCTACATAATGCTCTGATTGGACGATCCCTAACTCTCACACCAGAAATAGCCCTGTTGTCGGTTATGCCGGGCCCAATAGGGGTCAACAAAAAGAGAATTCTAAGATTCTTCATCCTAGCAATGAGGGCGGCGATTCCCCGATTGTGGAGATCTCAAGTTCCTCCATCTAAACTGAACTGGGTAACAGCCATGGATGAGATAGGCCATATGGAGGAGCTTAGAGCGGAGGATGATAATAAATATCCAGCCTATCCATCGATTTGGGAGCCGTGGCTAACCTTTCGCAAGTCGGCCGATTTCGACAAGTGGTTGGTGGAGGGGGTTTTGCCAGCGAGGTAAGAGATCATGGGATGGGTGGTCAACACGGAGCACGAGGCATTATGTACACCCCTTTTTTTTACTTTCTTCCCACAACTTCCTTTTCCTCCTTTACTCTTCTCTTTCTCTCTCTCTCTCTCTCTTCCCCTTCCTTTCCCTAATCTTCAACCTCTCTTTCTTTTCTCTCTTTTCTCTCCCTTACAATAAGTTAGTTGCATTTTACCTAAGCTGAATGTCGGTCCCGGTGGGCTCGGCACCCAAGGGCTGTCGCTCGGGGGCGAGGAGAACATCCGGTTCCAGAATTTAAGATACAGTTTCTATACTATTGTATTAGTGTTGGATTGCATTAGTTAAAACTAAAGAAGTATTTCTGAAGCTTTAAGTAGCTCCTCACTGAGGGTTACAGAGACTATAACAAGAGACTTTTATTGCATAAATCAAGAACAGAAGAGAAGGGTACTAGACGATGGCACTTCTCCACAACGCCGGAAGCCATATAAATATAGTATTCTGGTTGTAACAAAATAGATGTTGTAATAGTTTGTATGCTGCAAAGTCTCGAATAAAATACTTTTTGAACATAAAAATTGTAAGCGGAGAAAAATGGGAAAAAACCCGACATTCCACCATCTTTTGGTGCGTCGTTTCTACGGCGCACAAACTGCAACAAAAACGACCTGATAACTTTATTCTATGGGTCAGTACCAAACGAAAATTTTTTTTTTGCTGTACTAATTGTATTTTTTTTAAAGATATTTAATTTTTTAAAAATGTATTTTATGTCCATTTTCTGCGCACAATAACTTTTTTATTTTGGGGGGGAAATAGTTAGGTTAGGGCTCATTTTGTGCGGTACGTCCTGGTCATTTCCGTTGGTACCATTTTCGCATACAATTGACTTTTTGATCGCTTTTTATTACATTTTTTCTCAGAGATAGGGTGACAAAAAAACTGCATTTCGGGACGTCCCTTTTTTTTTTTTTTTTTCGTTCACCGTGCGGGGTAAATAATATGTTACTTTGATAGATCGGACTTTTACGGATGCAGCAATACCAAACACATATTTTTGGTTTATTATTTTGATTTTTTTATTGCAAATATGGCAATAGGGTTTTTTTTTTTAAACTTTTACTTTTTTAAAAATAATTACTAAAACTTTATTAATCTTATTTTTACACTTTCTTTTAGTCCTCCTAGAAGACTACAACCAGCGATGCTTTGATCACTCCTGCAGTATGACATAATGCTATAGCATTACGTCATACTGCTTTTTTGACAGGCAGTCTATAAAGTCACCCTTTCAGAAGGCCCCTGGCTGCCATGACATCTGCATGGCTCCCCTGATCTCACCGCGGGGGCCGTACAGGTCCCCCTAACATCGTTCGGGGGAATAAATGCTGCTGTCAGAATTGACAGCAGCATTTAAAGGGTTAATAGTCGCAATTGGCCGAACGGCCGATTGCGGCTATTGCCCACGGGTGTCAGCTGTAATAAACAGCTCATGCCCGCAGTGTATGGAGGGAGGTAGCAGTGCTATATCCCTCTATACACGTTCTGCAACAGCAGGACATAAAAAGACTATAGGGCCGTCACTAAGGAGTTAAGTGCTCACAAGGAGACCCAATGCCTGCAACGATTGGACGCATAGGTGGAGGAAAAATGTTTTCATAGATTTTGGGTAATCCATAGAACATAGCAGTTATTGGGTGCTCTGGGTGTAGGAGAGTAGCTTCCTTATTTGTTAGAGCTTCCAGGGCATTGGCCTTCTTCCAAAAGGTATGTAGTTTCTCCATGCATTCTTGTGTTGAATCTTCTTTGAGCCTTTCATTAGAGTTGATCATTGTCCAGCATTTTATGTATAAGATTTGAATATAATGTAGCCCAAGAGAACTATATTTCCACCCTTATCCAACTTCTTTAGAATGATATTTACATTAGCCTTTAGGATTTTCAGCATTTCGTATTGTTTTTTGATAGATTTCTGTATTTTGACTTCACTTTATGTAACTGTTTTTGTAATTCTTTTAGTTCTGTTTCCATCATTTGCTGGAAGTCCTCCACACATTTCATTCTTGCTGACATAGGGTAGAAAGAACAGTTCCATATATTCATGCTTGGTTTCTCCTTTTTATTCTCTATTTCTGTACTTGCACTCTCTCTTTCCAAATCCTGAAGATCTAGTAGTGCCATTACTTCAGCAAAATGTTTTCTTTGGTATTCATTGTGTTTTGCTAATCCCTCTAGAATTAACATTTTCATTATCCATATTGGCTTCAAAGAAATGTTTTTGTAACTACAAGGGCTCTGACGAACCGATTCAGATCGGTAAAGGTTGGAAATAATTCAAAATTTTCACCCGGTACAAAATGTAGTCCTTTATTTAGAACCTATAGTTGTTCTTCAGATGTAACAACAGGGGTTAGAAGTCCTATGTTATTATTCATTTCCTCCCCACCCGACTCGGGTGTCTCCTTTTTCTTTCTAGCTCTTCTAACCCGTTTTTTGATGTTCTTGGTTTGTTTTCATTTCTGATGGTGGAATCTTCTGAGCTTGATTGGTTACGGCTTCACCATTTATAATTTGTATCCCATTCCATAAAATCAGACGAGGAGAAGGTTACTCTTGTTCATGACTTGTTGTTCTGCCCTTTATCTTTCAAAATCGATTCCGGTTTCCCGTGAGGGGTGTTACCTTTCTATTTGTAGATTTCTCCTCTGTTGTAATCTGTTTGGTCCCTCTCAAATTTGTGTTTCTTTATCAGCATGATGGATTCCTCCAGTTTAAATAGATTTTCCTTGATCCTTATCTGCATATTTTCATATTCAGTCAGACTGACTGTTTCTATAAGTGATTTCTCAGTTCCTCCAATGTTCATGTTTAGTTCTTGAAGCTCGTATTGTTCATATTTCATAATCAGCTCCGGAAGCCTTAAAGGGGTTCTGACATGAATAATTTTTTTATGCTTTAGCAGCCATTGTTCCCTGGTCTGCCTAATGGACCCAGGGAACCCATGGGTTAATGGCTGCTAAAGCATAAAAATCTTATACTTACCTTGTCTCCTGTTGTTGTTGACATCGGGGGGTCATCTCCCGGCAGCATATTAGCACTTTCTGCTTAGGTTAAGCAGCCTGACTAGAGCCACCTGATTGGTGCACGCTGTGCAGTCACGTGGTGCCGAAGAGCCAATCAGGTGGCTCTAATCAGCAGCGCTGCTTAACCTAAGCAGAAAGTGCTAGTATGCCTCCCGGCAGGCAGTCTTCTTCCTCCAGCAGCCGCGCCGCTCCGGGATCGCGCGCATGCGCAGTGGAGAAGTGCCCTCTGACAGGAGTCAGGACGGGCTGCGTCTCCACTGCGCATGCGCAGCACTCCGGAGTTCAGCCGGACGGACGGGCCGCCCACAGCAAGCACTGCTTGTGACGTGCTTGCTGTGGCGGTCCGTCCGTTGACCTCGGAAGTGCCTGACGGACGGACCAGAGCAGGAAGCGGTCTTTTTGACCGCTCCTGCTCTGCTTTAAAGGCACAGAAGAAGATGCCGGCTGGAGGGGACATGCCTGGCGATCGGGCCAGGCCAGGCAAGGTGAGTACAATTTTTTTTTTTTCATGTCAGAACCCCTTTAAGGAACATTCCGACAAGATATTATTCCATTTCTCCGTAAATTCTGTACTGAACATGGTTGTAGGTTTTTCTTATGTGTAACCCCTTGCGGCTCATCGTCAACTTGCTATACTTAGTGACTGCATGCATGTCTCTCCAGGTTTTTAGTTCTTTTCTTTATCCAAAGAGTTGAATAGAGACTTGGTTTCAGCATTAGATTGTAAGGCCTCAGGTGTAGAACTAAATACACGTGATTGTGGGCTGTATGTGTAAAATGTCATAGTCTACAGCTTATCTATATATAGTTGTAGACCAGAACAATTCAATAGTTAACCTTGCAGGTGCCAATTAGCAATGAACAAATACATGCACAAAACAATTTATGTCTTAATGTAATAATAAGCACATACTGTCATTTAATTTAAGCATGAAACTAGAGGTTGCACAAATATTAGCCTGCATGGCAGGGGTTACAATTGGAAATAATTTGCAAGACCAATAAAATAGTTGTGAGCTGCGTTTTCATTGCGGCTTTGCTCAAAAAACAAATGAAGATGCTTCTGTGATTTTCATATGGGGCAATTGTGTCAAGGAGAATTCTGATGAGATTCCCTGCTTTGCAGAAACTTTCTCCTCCTGACAGAATCTGTCAGTCATATTCTAATTGGAAATTAAAAAAAAAATCAATAAGTAAATCTATATATATATAAAGACAAAAGCCCTCACTGACTGACTGACTGACTCACTGACTCGCCAAAAGTTCTCCAACTTCCCGATGTCGTAGAAACATGAATTTTGGCAGAAGCACAGATTATCTCCAAAATAGGAAAAGTAATTGGGTCCCAAGTCGATTATTTAATTCTAGCGCAAAAGAATTAGCGTTGAAATTTAACGTAAATAATCTAAATCTTTCACTTCCCAGTGTCATAGAAACTTTAAATTTGGCATGGGCATTGAATATGTCATAAATAGGAAAAGTTAATAGGAACCAACTTGATTATTCAATTCTATGCGCAAAAGAATTAGCATCCAAATTTTACGTACGAAATCTAATTATCTCATTCCCGATGTCATAGAAATTCGAAATTTGGCATGAGCATTAATTATGTGATAAATAGGAAAAGCTAATGGGTCCCAACTCGATTATTCAATTCTAAGCGCAAAAGAATTAGCGTCCACATTTTACGTACGGAATGTATTTTTCTCACTTTCCGGTGTCATAGAAACGTGAAATTTGGCATGAGCATTGATTATGTGATAAATAGGAGAAGCTAATGGGTCTCAACTCGATTATTCAATTCTATGCGCAAAAGAATTAGCATCCAAATTTTACGTACGGAATCTAATTCTCTCAGTTCTTGGTGTCATAGAAACATGAAATTTGGAACGGGCATTGATTATGTCATAAATAGGAAAAGCTAATGGGTCCCAACTCGATTATTCAATTCTAAGCGCAAAAGAATAAGCGTCCACATTTTACGTAAGAAATCTAATTCTCTCATTCCCGGTGTCATAGAAACTCGAAATTTGGCATGAGCATTGATTATGTGATAAATAGGAAAAGCTAATGGGTCCCAACTCGATTATTTAATTCTATGCGCAAAAGAATTAGCGTCCAAATTTTACGTACGGAATGTAATTTTCTCAATTTCTGGTGTCATAAAAACATGAAATTTCGCACGAGCATTAATTATGTCATAAATAGGAAAAGCTAATGGGTCCCAACTAGAGATGAGCGAGCACCAAAATGCTCGGGTGCTCGTTACTCAAGACGAACTTTTCGCGATGCTCGAGGGTTCGTTTCGAGTAACGAACCCCATTGAAGTCAATGGGCGACCCGAGCATTTTTGTATATCGCCGATGCTCGCTAAGGTTTTCATTTGTGAAAATCTGGGCAATTCAAGAAAGTGATGGGAACGACACAGAAACGGATAGGGCAGGCGAGGGGCTACATGTTGGGCTGCATCTCAAGTTACCAGGTCCCACTATTAAGCCACAATAGCAGCAAGAGTAGCCCCCCCTCCCAACAATTTTTACTTCTGAAAAACCCTCATTAGCAAGGCATACCTTAGCTAAGCCCCACACTACCTCCAACAAAGCGCAATCACTGCCTGCATGACACTCCGCTGCCACTTCTCCTGGGTTATATGCTGCCCAACCCCCCCTCGCACGACCCTGCATCCGCAGCGCACACCAAAGTGTCCCTGCGCAGCCTTCAGCTGCCCTCATGCCACACGCTGGCCTCATAGCCACAGCACCCTCATGTCTATTTATAAGTGCGTCTGCCATGAGGAGGAACTGCAGGCACACACTGCAGAGGGTTGGCACTGCTAGGCAGCGACCCTCTTTAAAAGGGGTGGGGCGATAGCCCATAATGCTGTACAGAAGCAATGAGAAATCCAATCCTGTGCCACCTCAATCAGGAGCTGCACACGTGGGCATAGCAATGGGAAACCCATGTGCCACACACTATTCATTCTGTCAAGGTGTCTGCATGCCCCAGTGAGACCGGGGTTTTTTATAAATAGTCACAGGCAGGTACAACTCCGCAATGGGAATTCCGTGTGCACCCACAGCATGGGTGGCTCCCTGGAACCTACCGGCTGTACATAAATGTATCCCATTGCAGTGCCCTGGACAGCAGACGTCAGATTAAATGCAGGTGGGCTTCGGCCCACACTGCATGCCCCAGTCACACTGGGGTTTTTTATAAGTAGACACAGGCAGGTACAACTCCCTATTGTGAAGTCCCTGTGGACCCACAGCATGGGTCGCTCCCTGGAACCCACCGGCGATACATAAATAAATCCCATTGCAGTGCCCAGCACAGCTGAGGTAACGTCAGGTTTAATGCAGGTGGGCTTCGGCTCGCAGTGCATGCCACAGTCAGAGTGGTAATATGTACCTTAACAGTAACCGCGTTGGTGGGAATGTGGTGGCGACTGCGGACCTAGTAGCGCGGTTTTATTTAGTTGGTTTTCGGAATGTGGCCAGGATTAAGTGGGCCATGGTGGGGGGGCTCTCTTGTTGTGTCGGTAAAGGTGAAATTCTTGGACTGCCACCAGACGGACCAATGCAAAGGTATTTGCCAAGATTTTTTTCATTGTTGGAGGAGTTGGAGGATGTTTTTGAGGCACTAGGTGTCCTCTCCACGTGTCCGTGGTTATATGCACCTTAACAGTAACCGCGTTGGTGGGAAATGGCCTCGCCACCATCATGTCTTTGGGAAGCCTCCGTTTCCACACCCCAGTGACATAGCATTAGCAGCGGTATAGGCAGAGCCCAGAATTAGTAACATTTCAGCGGTAGCATTATAGGGGGAGCACAGTATTAGTTCCATTTCAGTAGTAGTAGCAGTCCAGACAGGCCCCAGTAACATATCACTAGCAGCAGTATAGGGGGAGCACAGTCTTAGTTCCATTTCAGTAATAGTAGCAGTCAAGACAGGCCCCAGTAACAATTTTGAAGCAGCAGTATAGGGGGAGCACAGTATTAGTTCCATTTCAGTAGTAGTAGCAGTCAAGACAGGCCACAGTAACATTTCCGTTGCAGTAGTTTAGGGAGATAACAGTCTCTTTCACATTTCAGTAGTTGCAGTATAGACAAGGCCCCAGTTACATTTATGTAGCAAAAGTGTAGGCCACCCCACACACCTTGCTGTAGCATGAGTGCAGGCAAAGCCCATAAAAATTGCTAGGATTACACTGTAGGCGAGGGCCCAAAAAAATTGGTGTACCAACAGTACTAATGTACCTCAGAAAAATTGCCCATGCCCAACCAAGAGGGCAGGTGAAACCCATTAATCGCTTTGGTAATGTGGCTTAATTTGTAACTAGGCCTGTAGGCAGCCCAGTGAAAATAAAAATTGGTTCAGGTGCAAGTTTCAACGCTTTAATGAGAATTGAAACGTATAAACATTGTTTACAAAAGTAATATGACTGAGCCTTGTGGGCCTAAGAAAAATTGCCCGTTCAGCGTGATTACGTGAGGTTTCAGGAGGAGGAGCAGGAGGAGGAGGATGAATATAATACACAGATCGATGAAGCTAAAAGCTCCCCATTTTGTATGGTGATAGAGAACGATGCTTCCATCCGCGGGTGCAACCTACGTATTGTTTAGGTACCGCTGCTGTCCGCTGGTGGAGAAGAGAAGTCTGGGGAAATCCAGGCTTTGTTCATCTTTATGAGTGTAAGCCTGTCGGCACTGTCGGTTGACAGGCGGGTACGCTTATCCGTGATGATTCCCCCAGCCGCACTAAACACCCTCTCTGACAAGACGCTAGCCGCAGGACAAGCAAGCACCTCCAGGGCATACAGCGCGAGTTCAGGCCACGTGTCCAGCTTCGACACCTAGTAGTTGTAGGGGGCAGAGGCGTCACGGAGGACGGTCGTGCAATCGGCTACGTACTCCCTCACCATCCTTTTACAGTGCTCCCGCCGACTCAGCCTTGACTGGGGAGCCAGAAAGCTGTCAAAGGCCTTGGAGAGTGTTCCCCTGCCTGTGCTGTACATGCTGCCTGATCTCCACGCCTCCCCTGCTACCTGGCCCTCGGAACTGCGCCTTCTGCCACTAGCGCTGTCTGATGGGAATTTTACCATCAGTTTGTCTGCCAGGGTCCTGTGCTATAGCATCACTCTCGAACCCCTTTCCTCTTCGGGTATGAGAGTGGAAAGGTTCTCCTTATACCGTGGGTCGAGCAGTGTGTACACCCAGTAATCCGTAGTGGCCAGAATGCGTGTAACGCGAGGGTCACGAGAAAGGCATCCCAACATGAAGTCAGCCATGTGTGCCAGGGTACCTGTACGCAACACATGGCTGTCCTCACTAGGAAGATCACTTTCAGGATCCTCCTCCTCCTCCTCCTCCTCCTCAGGCCATACACGCTAAAAGGATGACAGGCAAGCAGCATGGGTACCCTCAGCAGTGGGCCAAGCTGTCTCTTCCCCCTCCTCCTCCTCCTCCTCCTCAACGCGCTGAGATATAGACATGAGGGTGCTCTGACTATCCAGCGACATACTGTCTTCCCCCGCCACGTTTCCGAGCGCAATGCGTCTGCCTTTATGCTTTGCAGGGAACTTCTCAAGAGGCATAGCAGAGGAATGGTGACGCTAATGATTGCAGCATCCCCGCTCACCATCTGGGTAGACCCCTCAAAGTTTCCAAGGACCTGGCAGATGTCTGCCAACCAGGCCCACTCTTCTTTAAAGAATTGAGGAGGCTGACTCCCACTACGCCGCCCATGTTGGAGTTGGAATTCCACTATAGCTCTACGCTGCTCATAGAGCCTGGCCAACATGTGGAGCGTAGAGTTCTACCGTGTGGGCACGTCGCACAGCAGTCGGTGCACTGGTAGATTAAACCGATGTTGCAGGGTGCGCAGGGTGGCAGCTTCCGTCTTGGACTTGCGGAAATGTGCGCTGAGCCGGCGCACCTTTCCGAGCAGGTCTGACAAGCGTGGGTAGCTTTTCAGAAAGCATTGAACCACCAAATTAAAGACGTGGGCCAGGCATGGCACGTGCGTGAGGCTGCCAGGCTGCACAGCCGCCACCAGGTTACGGCCGTTGTCACACACGACCATGCCCGGTTTGAGGCTCAGCGGCGAAAGCCAGAGGTCGGTCTGCTCTGTCAGACCCTGCAGCAGTTCGTGGGCCTTGTGCCTCTTCTCTCCTAAGCTGACGCTTGCCCACCGCTGTGCTGCCACGCCGCGTGACACCGACTGCTGGCGACGTGCTGCTGCTGACACATCTTGATTGCGAGACAGAGGTTGCGTAGGAGGAGGAGGGTGGTTTAGTGGAGGAAGCATACACCACCGCAGATACCACCACCGAGCTGGGGCACGCAATTCTGGGGGTGGGTAGGACGTGAGCGGTCCCAGGCTCTGACTCGGTCCCAGCCTCCACTAAATTCACCCAAAGTGCCGTCAGGGAGATATAGTGGCCCTGCCCGCCTGTGCTTGTCCACGTGTCCGTTGTTAAGTGGATCTTGGCAGTAAACCGCGTTGGTGAGGGCGTGTACAATGTTGCGGGAGACGTGGTCGTGCAGGGCTGGGACGGCACATCGGGAAAAGTAGTGGCGAATGGGAACCGAGTAGCGCGGGGCCGCCGCACCCATCATGTTTTTGAAAGCCTCTGTTTCCACAAGCCTATACGGCAGCATCTCCAGGCTGATCAATTTGGCTATGTGCACGTTTAACGCTTGAGCGTGCGGGTGCGTGGCGGCGTACTTCCGCTTGCGCTCAAACAGTTGCGCTAGCGACGGCTGGACGCTACGCTGAGAGACATTGCTGGATGGGGCCGAGGACAGCGGAGGTGAGGGTGTGGGTGCAGGCCCAGAGACGGTAGTGCCTGTGTCCTGAGAGGGGGGTTGGATCTCAGTGGCAGGTTGGGGCACAGGGGGAGAGGCAGTGATGCAAACCGGAGGCGCTGAACGGCCTTCGTCCCACCTTGTGGGGTGCTTGGCCATCATATGTCTGCGCATGCTGGTGGTGGTGGCTCCACGGCTGATCTTGGCGCGACAAACCTTGCACACCACAGTTCGTCGGTCATCTGCACTCTCAGTGAAAAACTGCCACACCTTTGAGCACCTCGGCCTCTGCAGGGTGGCATGGCGCGAGGGGGCACTTTGGGAAACAGTTGGTGGATTATTCGGTCTTGCCCTGCCTCTACCCCTGGCCACCTCACTGCCTCTTCCAACGTGTCCTGCTGCTGCACTTGCCTCCCCCTCTGAAGACCTGTCCTCAGTAGGCTTAGCAAACCAGATGGGGTCAGTCACCTCATCGTCCAGCTGCTCTTCCTCCGAATCCTCTGTGCGCTCCTCCCTCGGACTTACTGCAATTACTACTACCTGAGTGATAGACAACTGTGTCTCATCGTCATCGTCCTCCTCACCCACTGAAAGCTCTTGAGACAGTTGCCGGAAGTCCCCAGCCTCATCTCCCGGACCCCGGGAACTTTCCAAAGGTTGGGCATCGGTCACGACAAACTCCTCCAGTGGGAGAGGAACCATTGCTGCCCATTCTGGGCAGGGGCCCGAGAACAGTTCCTGGGAGTCTGCCTGCTCCTCAGAATGTGTCATTGTAATGGAGTGACGAGGCTAGGAGGAAGGAGGAGCAGCAGCCAGAGGATTCAGAGTTGCAGCAGTGGACGGCGTAGAAGACTGGGTGGTCGATAGATTGCTGGATGCACTTTCTGCCATCCACGACAGGACCTGCTCACACTGCTCATTTTCTAATAAAGGTCTACCGCGTGGACCCATTAATTGTGAGATGAATCTGGGGACCCCAGAAACGTGCCTCTCTCCTAATCCCGCAGCAGTCGGCTGCGATACACCTGGATCAGGATCTCGGCCTGTGCTCACACCCTCACTTGGGCCTCCGCGTCCTCGCCCGCGTCCTCTAGGCCTACCCCTACCCCTCAGCATGGTGTATTACGAGTAGAGAAGAAACAGAACGCTGTAATTAAATGTGCCGCTTATTGGCCTGTGGTTGGAGGCTGACTTCACTTACGGAACACACAGCAGAGCCAGGAAACAATTTTGCGCACGCCTGTAGTGAGACGTAGGTGCGTATGACTCAGCTACTGGAATTCACAGCGCAGAAGCAGTCAAGTGGCCAAACGGCAGTGGTAGGCCTTAAGTATTTTGCTTCACTTTTTTAAATGGTGAGCTGAAACACCAGACAGATACTGTATGCAGCGTATATTATGTATACTGTTTCCCTCTTGCGCTATGACGGCGGTGATGTAACGGGCACAGCAGAGCCAGGAAACAATTTTGCGCACGCCTGTAGTGAGACACAGGTGCGTATGACTGAGCTAGTGGAATTCACAGTGCAGAAGCAGTCAAGTGGCCAAAGGGCTGTGGTAGGCCTTAAGTATTTTGCTTCACTTTTTTTAAATGGTGAGCTGAAACAGCAGACAGATACTGTATGCAGCGTATATTATGTTTACTGTTTCCCTCTGGCGCTATCACGGCGGTGATGTAACGGGCACAGCAGAGCCAGGAAACAATTTTGCGCAAGCCTGCTGTAACGCTTAGCTGCGTATTAATTAGGACTACTACCCCCGGCAGACACGCAGTACACTGAAGACGGTCACAGGCAGCCCAAATATAGTATTTTTCCCCATTTTTTTTGAAAAAGCCCACTGCCTATATAGACAGTATATCTCTTTCACCTTTCCCACTGTCCCTGCCTCACCAGTACTGCCCCTATACTCTGTACAATGACTGCAGACTGAGGACGCAATGGTCTGCATGCCCGATATACAAAAAAGAAAAAAAAATGTGCAACACTGCTAAAAGCAGCCTCAACAGTACTGCACACGGTCAGATATGGCCCTAAGAAGGACCGTTGGGGTTCTTGAAGCCTAAAATAACACCTAACGCTCTTCCTATAGCAGCAGCAGCATCAGCAGCACTTTCCCTGATCTATGTCAGAATGCATCTGTGGCGAGCTGCGGACGGGGCAGATTTTAATACTCGGGTGTCACCTGATCTCCCCAGCCACTCACTGCAGGGGGTGGTATAGGGCTGGAACGTCACAGGAGGAAGTTGTAATGCCTTCCATGTCTTTCTATTGGTCAGAAAAGCGCGCAAATGTCTCAGAGATGAAAGTGAAAGTAACTCGAACATCGCGTGGTGCTCGTCTCGAGTAACGAGCATCTCGAACACCCTAATACTCGAACGAGCATCAAGCTCCGACGAGTACGCTCGCTCATCTCTAGTCCCAACTCCATTATTCACTTCTAAGCGCAAAATAATTAGCGTCCAAATTTTACGCACGGAATGTAATTTTCTCACTTTCCGGTGTCATAGAAACGTGAAATTTGGCACAAGCATTGATTAGGTCATAAATAGGAAAAGTTAATGGGTCCCAACTCGATTATTTAATTCCATGCGCAAAAGAATTAGCATCCAAATTTTACGTACGGAATGCATTTTTCTCACTTTCCGGTGTCATAGAAACGTTAAATTTGGCACGAGCATTGATTATGTCATAAATAGGACACGTTAATGGGTCCCAACTCGATTATTCAATTCTATGCGCAAAAGAATTAGCGTCTAAATTTTACGTACGGAATGTAATTTTCTCACTTTCCAGTGTCATAGAAATGTGAAATTTGGCACGAGCATTGATTGTCATAAATAGGACACGTTAATCGAGTTAGGTCCCAACTCGATTATGTAATTCTAGCACAAAATAATTAGCGTCAAAATTTTATCTACATAATCTAAATCTCTCACTTCCCAATGTCATAGAAGTAGAGATGAGCGAGTATACTCGGTAAAGGCAAATGCTCGAGCGAGCATTGCCTTTATCGAGTACCTGCCCGCTCGAGATGAAATGTTCGGGTGCCGGCGGCGGGCAGGGAGCTGCGGGGGAGAGCGGAACGTAGGGGAGATCTCTCCCTCCCTCTCTCCCCCCCGCTGACAGCCGCTACTCACCGCTTTCCCGCGCCGGCACCCGAACATTTCATCTCGAGCGGGTAGGTACTTGATAAAGGCAATGCTCGCTCGAGCATTTGCCTTTACCGAGTATACTCGCTCATCTCTACATAGAAGCATGAAATTTGCCATAAGCATTGAACATGTCATAAATAGGAAAAGTTAATGGGTGTCGTGGATTTCCTTTGCGTCCACCGACTTGATTATTTAGGAATGTTCACACCCTTCCAGATTAAATGATTAAAGGTTGGGGGGACAGTGCGCACCGTCCGAAGTAATCAGTCTGACACAAGTTCAGATTAAGAAAACTTCCTGTTTATTTCTGGGCGTTTAGCCTCTTTTATAAAGTTTAACATATCTGCCCTTTTGGGGCAGGCCAAAGGTTACATAGATACAGCGTATTGTTTGATTATTGGATAAGCGTCTTCCTTCATCCGGTCATCTGGTATTGCCCGTCACGTGGTAGCACTCTGGAGAGTAGAATGGGCTGTCTACAGCGGTACTCGGATAAAGCCAATTACTCGGACGAGTAGGGCTTATCCGAGTACGCTCGCTCATCTCTAATCATTCTCAAAACACAAAAATGTCCTAACAAATTCCACAAAGTCCAGGATCGGCAGTGATTCTCCCCTCACTACTTATACACATAATGGGTACCAGCTCTCCCTCATCCCCATCAGTTCTGAGGAAACATCATCAAAAGGAAGAAGAAAGAGCGTCCCAAATACAAACATGTAAGTTACACAAGTAAACTTTTATGAACAGTTAGAAACAAGTTTATAGACGCAGTTATATGTATCAGAGTGAAATACTCTATGTACACGGCTGATATAAAGGTGGGTTATCTGGATTATATTTGTTTCTGGATAACAGATGTTTATTGGTAATTACATAATGTCTTACTCATCACTTAGTGCCCTAAATTGCTTCCTTTTTCTTGTGTATGACATGTCAATTTACTTTTTACCTGTGTGAATTTTCTGATGCCGAATTAGCTTTGCTTTCTGTGTAAAACATTTCCCACAGTCTGAACAAGAAAGTGGCTTCTCTCCTGTGTGAATTCTCTGATGATCAACAAGGGCTGGTTTCTGTGTGAATTCTCTGATGTGTAAAAAGGTGTACTTTCTGTGCAAAACATTTCCCACATTCTGAACAGGAAAAAGGTTTCTCTCCTGTGTGAATTCTCTGATGATCAACAACGTTTGATTTCAGTGCAAAACATTTCCCACATTCTGAACAAGAAAACGGCTTCTCTCCTGTGTGACTTCTCTGATGATCAACAAGGTTTGATTTCACTGCAAAACATTTCCCACATTCTGAACAAGAAAACGGCTTCTCTCCTGTGTGACTTCTCTGATGTGTAACAAGGCCTGATTTCGATGTAAAACATTTTCCACATTCTGAACAAGAAAACGGCTTCTCTCCTGTGTGACTTCTCTGATGTGTAAGTAGATGTGATTTAACTCGGAAACGTTCTGCACATTTTTTACATGAATACGGCTTCTTCCCTGTGTGGGTTTCTTGATGTTCTCCCTTTCTGTGACCTTTATCAGTGTGTGATGGATCAGAAGATGGGACCTGTATAAGAGGATCAGATGATGTATTTTGGCTGTGATGGGTTGAGGGGATATCTGGGATAATGGCAGGTTCTTCATATGTATCTTGTGTGATACCACAATCCTCTGCTTTAGTATCTGCAGATATCAGATCTCCCTCTGAGCTCCCGGTACCGTCATCTGCAGAGAGTAAAGCTGATTATTCTTTAATACTACAAACCTTATAAATGATGCTGATCTTTTATAACATTTCTATACAAATAACAAGTCATGTAGCAAAATGTAATCATCATCTAAGGGTGCTTTTACACAGGCTGACAGCCGCTAGAGTAATCACTGAAAAGAGCCATTACGGATGACTGTCAGCCCATGTAAACATGGATCCTGACAGAGCGAGTGAGTGAGAATCGCTCACTCATCGAAGTCACTTGGTTTGCAGCTCACTTAAACACTAAGTGATTGTCGGTGCAGAAGAAAAACCAAAAACTGCAGAATCGGGACTTACAAGCAAATTCTGGTTTTCCCCTCGTCATCCTGACAGCATACACCTGGAGGTTGTCTGCTGGACACCTGTTGGGACAGGAAGCGGAAAAAACACAAAAGGTAACTCCCACCACCGGCTCACCAGTGTCTTCCTGTCCCTACAGGACAGTCCAAGCGGAGCCTCCAGGTGTATGCTGGAGGTGAACAAGAGAAGAAGACTCCCATGCAGCCTGTCCGCCCGTGGGGGGACGACTCTCTGTTCGGGATGGCAGGGCTTGCGCGGGTGAGACCCTACGAGGGGACCCTCACCCGCAGGATCTACGCAGCACTATTTCCCCTCGTGGAAATCCTCCCCCAATACACTGCCCAGAGGGGTAGTCGTACTGGCAGAAGCAGCCCCGGTACCTGAGGGCTCGGAACGCCGGCGTCTCCAGCGGGGATCCAGCACATCAGACAGAGGTATGCCAGCGTTGATAGGGGCGCTCGGGCCGGTCGGCGTGAGAGCGGCAGCGACTCCATGTGTGTCTCCAGGTCGGCAGCGCTCGGGTGCGGGTCCGGTCGGTGTGCACGTGGCAGCGGCTCCATGTGTGCCTCCTGGTCGGCGGCGTCCCTGTGTATGCGGCGTATCCCCCGGGTCCGGCGGCGTGACGTCAGCGCGGCCGCGTCACGTGGGGGGGCCTCTCTTAAAGGGGGCGTGTCGGCGCCAAATTCGAAAATTTAAAGGCTGGATTCCCTTGCATGTCTCCTGTCTGCACCTTATTGAAGATGTCAGCCAGAGAGGACGCTGAGAGCAGCCTGCTGGTGAGTAGACCTCCTGTGGGTCTTGTACCGGGGGGAGGAAGGGGAAAACAAGTATCATAGTGCTGGAAGTTCCTTTTGCTGTCTCCGTCTCTTAGGACAAAGATGCGCAAAAGGTTAGAGAGGCCAAACAGCGAGTTCGAAAATGTCCAGTTTGCTTGCGGCGGCTAGAAGAAGGCCACACCAAGCCACTATGTGCGGACTGTACGGAGAAAGTAGTCCGTGAAGAGGGCTCCTCTGGCATGTCGGACATCCGATCCATGATCCGCGAGGAGATTGAAGCCTCTCTCTCATCTTTTTCTCTTCCGCCCCCCACGAAAAGGGTGAGGCGGTCATGAATGGAAGAGTCAGACTCTGAGGAAGGACTCCTAGAAGATTCTCCCTCAGAATCCATGCCGCCTATGGAGGATGCAAGAAAGTACTTCTTTTCATCGGCGGACCTGGGTCAGCTGTTAACCGCGGTCTGACGCACCATGCAGGTGGAGGAAGAGGTGCCGCAGCAGCCATCCTTTCAGTATAGCCTGTTCAGGGGGCTCCTACCGCAGCCCAAACCGTCGTTCCCAGTTAACGATATCTTAAAACAGCTGATCCTGACAGAGTGGAAGCAGGCAGACCAAAAATTCTTCCTGTCCAAAGAATGTAAGGATCGGATGGTCTTCATACCAGAAGATATCGAGTTGCTGGAAACCGTCCCTAAGGTGGATCTGGCGGTTGCCAGGGTCTCAAAGAAAGCCGCCCTCCCCTTTGAGGACATTTCCCAACTGCGGGATCCACTAGATACCAGAGTGGATTCTGCGATGAAAAAGGCCTGGGAGGCTGCGGCCCTGACCGTTAAAGCCAACATCACGGCCACATCTGTGGTGAGATCTATGACAGTCTGGTTGGACCAACTTCAGACGCTGATTTGTCAGAGGGGCTCTAGGGAAGACATCTCCAACTGCCTTCCCCTCCTCCAACAGGCAACCAGCTTTCTGGCAGACGCCTCTATGGAGTCGGTGAGGTTCGGGGCCCGTTCAGCAGCCCTCTCGAACACAGCCAGGAGGGCCGTCTGGGTTAAGGTCTGGACAGGGGATAACGCTTCGAAGAACAGGCTCTGTTCCCTGCCCTTCCAAGGACACAGAATCTTTGGGCCTTCCTTGGATACACTCCTAGAGAAGGCATCGGATAAGAGTCAGGGACTACCATCGGACAAAACCTTCAAGCGGCCTTCCTCCTCCTACCCTCCTCCCTTTGTTCCCTCCAGAACATACAAGGGGAAAGGGAAAACCGGACGTTGGTCCTATCCCAAAGGTGGAAAGGGTGAGAATCCACCCTCCAGGACCCTACAAGTAGGGGGTAGGCTGAGGGGGTTCGCCCTTAAATGGAGTGAGGTGACCTCCAATTCCTGGGCCTTACGCCTAGTCTCGGAAGGCTATAAAATTGAATTCTCCTCCCCTTTCTCCCCGGAGGTTCGTGGTCACCCCCTGCCAGTCACCCTCGTCTGCTCAGGCCCTCCAGTTGGGGGTGCAGGAGCTGTTGTCCCTAGGGGCCATCACCCGGATTCCCACAGAAGAACGGTTCAAGGGGTGTTACTCCCCCTTGTTTCTCGTTAAAAAACCTATAGAACCATAATTAATCTGAGATTCCTGAATAAATCTATCTCATATCAAAGATTTAAAATGGAGTCGCTGCGGTCAGCAATCTCCTTAATCGCACCAGATAGCGTCATGGCCACCGTGGACTTAAAGGACGCCTACTACCATGTCCCTATACACATAGATTCCCAGCAGTTTCTGCGATTTGCCCTGGTGATAGAGGGGTCAGTCTCTCACTTCCAGTTCACGTGCCTGCCGTTCGGGATTTCCTCCGCACCCCGGGTGTTCTCCAAACTGGTGTGTAGAGATGGTGGTGGCGCTAAGGACTAACAAGGTGTTGATTGTCCCATACCTCGACGATTTCCTGATCATAGCAGGATCAGCTTCAGAACTCCGGTTCCAGGTCAACCTCACACTCCATCTGTTCGAGTCGCTAGGCTGGATCATCAACTCTGTTAAATCCAGTCTTCTGCCCGAACAAAAGAAAAGATTCCTAGGAGTTATCCTGGACTCACACCGCCAGTGTTCATTCCTTCCCCTAGAAAGGCAAAAAGCGATCCAGGACGAGTGTCGGGCACTTTCTCTAGCCACCAAAGTCTCCCTTAGGAGAGGCATGAGGGTCATCGGCCTCATGACATCTTGCATCGGGGTAGTCCCTTGGGCCCAATTGCATTGTAGAACTCTCCAAGACTTTATCCTGAGCAACTGGGATAAATCACCCGCTTCCCTGGATCAGACAGTCGTCCTTACTAGAGATGAGCGAACGTACTCGTCCAAGCTTGATATTCGTGCGAATATTAGGGTGTTCGGGATGCTCGTTACTCGTAACGAGTACCACGCGATGTTCTGGTTACTTTCAGTTTCCTCTCTGAGACGTTAGCGCGCTTTTCTGGCCAATTGAAAGACAGGGAAGGCATTACAACTTCCCCCTGTGACGTTCAAGCCCTATACCACCCCCCTGCTGTGAGTGGCTGGGGCGATCAGATGTCACCCGAGTATAAAAATCGGCCCCTCCCGCGGCTCGCCACACATGCCTTGTGACTTAGCTGAGGGAAAGTGCTGCTGCTGGTGCTGCTGTAGGGAGAGCGTTAGGAGTGAGTGTAGGCTTCAAGAACCCCAACGGCCCTTCTTAGGGCCACATCTACTAGTGTGCAGTACTGTGTTAGCACAGTATTTTTATTTTTTTTTGTCCAAAATTGGATCTGCAGAGCATTGCGCCCAGCAATAGGGACAGAAGTGGTGGTTAGGCAAGGGAGAGTGTTAGGAGTTAGTGTAGGCTTCAAGAACCCCAACGGTCCTTTCTAGGGCCACTTCTATCCGTGTGCAGTACTGTCCAGGCTGCTGTTAGCAGTGTTGCATATATTTTTTTCTTCTCAAAACCGGCTGTGCAGAGCATTGCACCCGGCATTAATACTACAGGGATAGAATTGTGTAGGCAGGGCCAGAAGACATACATTATTCATTGAATACACGCAGTGGGGTCTTCCCTTTGCTAAAAAGGAAAAGAAATTATATTTGGCCTGCCTGTGTCAGTCCTAAGGTCTGTGTGTACGTGTGTGCTGCGTGTACAACGTACAAAAATCAGACGCAACCAGCTACGCTTTACTGCAGCCTAGCGCCATTGTCTTTCCTGACTGGCAAATACCTGCTCTGCTAGAGTTAATAACTCTGCTACACTATACTTGTGTGACACTTTTTGAGGGCCACACCACAGATATTAAACTTCTTGTTTTTCATTGAATACACGCAGTGGGGTCTTCCCTTTGCAAAAAAGCGAAAACATTATATTTGGCCTGCAGGCTTGCGCCAATTTATTTCCTGCCTGGGAAATCAAATCACTGGTAATACAGCATGCTGAGGGGTAGGGGTAAGCCTAGAGGACGTGGACGTGGACGTGGCCGAGGACGCGTAGGCCCAAGTGAGGGTGTGGGCACAGGCCGAGCTCCTGATCCAGGTGTGTCGCAGCCGACTGCTGCGCGATTAGGAGAGAGGCACGTTTCTGGCGTCCCCACATTCATCGCCCAATTAATGGGTCCACGCGGGAGACCTTTATTAGAAAATGAGCAGTGTGAGCAGGTCCTGTCCTGGATGGCAGAAAGTGCTTCGAGCAACCTATCGTCCAGCCACAGTTCTGCGCCGTCCACTGCTGCAAATCCGAATCCTCTGTCTGCTGCTCCTCCTTCCTCCCAGCCTCCTCACTCCACTACAATGACACATGCTCAGGAGCGGGAACACTCCCAGGAACTGTTCTCGGGCCCCTGCTCAGATTGGGCAGCTGTGGTTCCTCTCCCACCAGAGGAGTTTATCGTCACTGATGCCCAACCATTCGAAAGTTCCCGGGGTCCGGGGGAAGAGGCTGGGGACTTCCGCCAACTGTCTCAAGAACTTTCTGTGGGTGAGGAGGACGATGACGATGAGACACAGTTGTCTTGCAGTGAGGTAGTAGTGAGGGCAGTAAGTCCAAGGGAGCAGCGCACAGAGGATTCGGAGGAAGAGCAGCAGGACGATGAGGTGACTGACCCCACCTGGTGTGTAACGCCTACTCAGGACAGGTCTTCAGAGGGGGAGGCAAGGGCATCAGCAGGGCAGGTTGCAAGAGGCAGTGCGGTGGCCAGGGGTAGAGGCAGGGCCAGACCGAATAATCCACCAAGTGTTTCCCAAAGCACACCCTCGCGCCATGCCACCCTGCAGAGGCCGAGGTGCTCTAAGGTCTGGCAGTTTTTCACAGAGACGCCTGACGACCGACGAACAGTGGTGTGCAACCTTTGTCGCGCCAAGATCAACCGGGGAGCCACCACCAACAGCCTCACCACCACCGGCATGCGCAGACATATGATGGCCAAGCACCCCACAAGGTGGGACGAAGGCCGTTCACCGCCTCCGGTTTGCACCGCTGCCTCTCCCCCTGTGCCCCAACCTGCCACTGAGATCCAACCTCCCTCTCAGGACACAGGCACAACCGTCTCATGGCCTGCACCCACACCCTCACCTCCGCTGTCCTCGGCCCCATCCACCAATGTCTCGCACCGCACAGTCCAGCCGTCGCTAGCGCAAGTGTTGGAGCGCAAGCGCAAGTACGCCACCACGCACCCGCACGCTCAATCGTTACCGTCCACATAGCCAAATTTATCAGCCTCGAGATGCTGCCGTATAGGGTTGTGGAAACGGAGTCCTTCAAAGCTATGATGGCGGCGGTGGCCCCGCGCTACTCAGTTCCCAGTCGCCACTACTTTTCCCGATGTGCCGTCCCAGCCCTGCACGACCACGTCTCCCGCAACATTGTACGCGCCCTCACCAATGCGGTTAGTGGCAAGGTCCACTTAACTACGGACACGTGGACAAGCACAGGCGGGCAGGGCCACTACATCTCCCTGACGGCACATTGGGTGAATTTAGTGGAGGCTGGGACAGAGTCAGAGCCTGGGACCGCTCACGTCCTACCCACCCCCAGAATTGCGGGCCCCAGCTCGGTGGTGGTATCTGCGGCGGTGTATGCTTCTTCCACTAAAGCACCCTCCTCCTCCTCCTCCTCCACCTCTGTCTCGCAATCTAGATGTGTCAGCAGCAGCAGGACGTCGCCAGCAGTCGGTGTCGCGCGGCGTGGCAGCACAGCGGTGGGCAAGCGTCAGCAGGCCGTGCTGAAACTACTCAGCATAGGAGATAGGAGGCACACGGCCCACGAACTGCTGCAGGGTCTGACAGAGCAGACCGACCGTTGGCTTGCGCCGCTGAGCCTCCAACCGGGCATGGTCGTGTGTGACAACGGCCGTAACCTGGTGGCGGCTCTGCAGCTCGGCAGCCTCACGCACGTGCCATGCCTGGCCCACGTCTTTAATTTGGTGGTTCAGCGCTTTCTGAAAAGCTACCCACGCTTGTCAGACCTGCTCGTAAAGGTGCGTCGGCTCTGCGCACATTTCCGCAAGTCCCACACGGACGCTGCCACCCTGCGCACCCTGCAACATCGCTTTAATCTGCCAGTGCACCGACTGCTGTGCGACGTGCCCACACGGTGGAACTCTACGCTCCACATGTTGGCTAGGCTCTATGAGCAGCGTAGAGCTATAGTGGAATACCAACTCCAACATGGGCGGCGCAGTGGGAGTCAGCCTCCTCAATTCTTTTCAGAAGAGTGGGCCTGGTTGGCAGACATCTGCCAGGTCCTTCGAAACTTTGATCAGTCTACCCAGGTGGTGAGCGGCGATGCTGCAATCATTAGTGTCACCATTCCTCTGCTATGCATCTTGAGAAGTTCCCTGCAAACCATAAAGGCAGCCGCTTTGCGCTCGGAAACAGAGCCGGGGGAAGACAGTATGTCGCTGGATAGTCAGAGCACCCTCCTGTCTATATCTCAGCGCGTTCAGGAGGAGGAGGAGGAGGAGGAAGAGACAGCTTGGCCCACTGCTGACGGTACCCATGCTGGTTGCCTGTCATCATTTCAGCGTGTATGGCCTGAGGAGGAGGAGGAGGAGGAGGAGGATCCTGAAAGTGATCTTCCTAGTGCGGACAGCCATGTGTTGCGTACAGGTACCCTGGCACACATGGCTGACTTCATGCTAGGATGCCTTTCTCGTGACCCTCGCATTCAACGCATTCTGGCCACTACGGATTACTGGGTGTACACACTGGGTGTGCTCGACCCACGCTATAAGGAGAACCTTCCCAGTCTCATACCCGAAGAGGAAAGGGGTTCGAGAGTGATGCTATACCACAGGACCCTGGCGGACAAGCTGATGGTAAAATTCCCATCCGACAGTGCTAGTGGCAGAAGGCGCAGTACCGAGGGCCAGGTAGCAGGGGAGGTGCGGAGATCGAGCAGCATGTACAGCCCAGACAGTGCAACAGTCTTTAAGGGCCTGGCCAGCTTTATGGCTCCCCAGCAAGACTGTGTCACCGCTCCCCAGTCAAGGCTGAGTCGGCGGGAGCACTGTAAAAGGATGGTGAGGGAGTACGTAGCCGATCGCACGACCGTCCTCCGTGACGCCTCTGCCCCCTACAACTACTGGGTGTCGAAGCTGGACACGTGGCCTGAACTAGCGCTGTATGCCCTGGAGGTGCTTGCTTGTCCTGCGGCTAGCGTCTTGTCGGAGAGGGTGTTTAGTGCGGCTGGGGGAATCATCACAGATAAGCGTACCCGCCTGTCAACCGACAGTGCCGACAGGCTAACACTCATCAAGATGAACAAAGCCTGGATTTCCCCAGACTTCTCTTCTCCACCAGCGGACAGCAGCGATACGTAAGCAATACGTAGGCTGCACCCGCGGATGGAAGCTACGTTCTCTCTCACCATCCAAAACGGGGACATTTCTGCTTCATCAATCTGTGTCTAATATTCCTCCTCCTCCTCCTCCTCCTGCTCCTCCTCCTGAAACCTCAGGTAATCACTCTGAACGGGCAATTTTTCTTAGGGCCACAAGGCTCACTCATCTAATTTTTCGAAACAATTTTTATACGTTTCAATGCTCTTAAAAGCGTTGAAACTTTAACTTGAACCAATTTTTCGTTAAACTGGGCTGCCTCCAGGCCTAGTTACCACTTAAGCCACATTAACCAAAGCGATTAATGGGTTTCACCTGCCATCTTGGTTGCGTATGGCCAATTTTTACTGAGGTACATTAGTACTGTTGGTACACCAATTTTTTGGGGCCCTCACCTACAGTGTAATCATAGCAATTTGTATGTTCTTCACCTGCACTCATGGTACAGACGTGTGTGTGGGGTTGGCCTACACTTTAGCTACATAAATGTAACTTGGGCCTTGGCTATACTGCAGCTACTGAAATGGAACGAAGACTGCGCTCCCACTATACTGCTGCTTCGGAATTGTTACTGGGGCCTGTCTTGAGTGCTACTATTGCTGACATGGAACGAAGACTGCGCTCCCGCTATAATGCTGCTAGTGATATGTTAGTGGGGCCTGTCTTGAGTGCTACTATTGCTGACATGGAACGAAGACTGCGCTCCCGCTATAATGCTGCTAGTGATATGTTAGTGGAGCCTGTCCTAATGCTACGGCTGAAATGTTACGAATTCTGGGCTCTGCCTATACCGCTGCTAATGGTATGTCTCTGGGGTGTGGAAACAGAGGCTTCCCAAAGACATGATGGCGGCGAGGCCATTTCCCACCAACGCGGTTACTGTAAAGGTGCATATAACCACGGACACGTGTAGAGGACACGTAGTGCCTCAAAAACATCCCCCTCCTCCTCCAACAGGGAAAACAAACATTCTTGGCAAATGCCTTTGCATTGGTTCGTCTGGTGGCAGTCCAAGAATTTCACCTTTACCGACACTACAAGAGAGACCCCCCACCATCCCCCCACCACGGCCCACTTAATCCTGGCCACATTCCGAAAACCAACAAAATAAAACCGCGCTACCAGGTCCGCAGTCACCACCACATTACCACCAACGCGGTTACTGTTAAGGTACATATTACCAGTCTGACTGGGGCATGCAGAGACACCTTGACAGAATGAATAGTGTGTGGCACATAGGTTCCCCATTGCTATGCCCACGTGTGCAGCTCCTGATGGCGGTGGCACAGGATTCTATTTCTCATTGCTTCTGTACAGCATTGTGGGCTATCGCCCCGCCACTTTTAAAGAGGGTCGCTGCCTAGCCGTGCCAACCTCTGCAGTGTGTGCCTGCGGTTCCTCCTCATGGCAGACGCACTTCTAAATAGACATGAGGGTGGTGAGGCATTAGGGCAGCTGAAGGCTGCGCAGGGACACTTTGGTGTGCGCTGTGGGGGGAGGGGGGGCGGTTGGGCAGCATGTAAGCCAGGAGAAGTGGCAGTGGAGTGTCATGCAGGCAGTGATTGTGCTTTGTTGGAGGTAGTGTGGTGCTTAGCTAAGGTATGCCATGCTAATGAGGGCTTTTCAGAAGTAAAAGTTTTTGGGAGGGGGGGGGGCCCACTCTTGCCGCTATTGTGGCTTAATAGTGGGACCTGTGAACTTGAGATGCAGCCCAACATGTAGCCCCTCGCCTGCCCTATCCGTTGCTGTGTCGTTCCGATCACTTTCTTGAATTGCCCAGATTTTCACACAAGGAAACCTTAGCGAGCATCGGCGAAATACAAAAATGCTCGGGTCGCCCATTGACTTCAATGGGGTTCGTTACTCGAAACGAACCCTCGAGCATCGCGAAAAGTTCGTCCCGAATAACGAGCACCCGAGCATTTTGGTGCTCGCTCATCTCTAGTCCTTACCCATAAAATAAGGTCCTCCTTGGAGTGGTGGATGTCTGTTTCCAACCTTGCCAGAGCCACGGTTTGCTACCCCTCATCCCCAGTATCCA
>NW_027101877.1:0-89836 GCF_035609145.1 Eleutherodactylus coqui | reverse complement strand
TGGCTGGCGGCCGCGATCTGACGAGAGCAGGCACATTCAGCTTAGAATGCCCGTTGACAGCTCCTCCTCCTTTCCTATGGGCTTTCTGCAGTGCGAACGCACCTCCGAAAAGGAAAGAAACCTACTCACGGCCTTAAAAGTCAACGGGACCTGGGATTCCCAGCCGGTCACCCATACTGGTACTTGCCAGGCCTCAAGCTGGCTGGCGGCCGCGGTCTGACGAGAGCAGGCACATTCAGCTTAGAATGCCCGTTGACAGCTCCTTCTCCTTTCCTATGGGCTTTCTGCAGTGCGAACGCACCTCCGAAAAGGAAAGAAACCTACTCACGGCCTTAAATGTCAACGGGACCTGGATTCCCAGCCGGTCACCCATACTGGTACTTGCCAGGCCTCAAGCTGGCTGGCGGCCGCGATCTGACGAGAGCAGGCACATTCAGCTTAGAATGCCCGTTGACAGCTCCTCCTCCTTTCCTATGGGCTTTCTGCAGTGCGAACGCACCTCCGAAAAGGAAAGAAACCTACTCACGGCCTTAAAAGTCAACGCGACCTGGGATTCCCAGCCGGTCACCCATACTGGTACTTGCCAGGCCTCAAGCTGGCTGGCGGCCGCGATCTGACGAGAGCAGGCACATTCAGCTTAGAATGCCCGTTGACAGCTCCTCCTCCTTTCCTATGGGCTTTCTGCAGTGCGAACGCACCTCCGAAAAGGAAAGAAACCTACTCACGGCCTTAAAAGTCAACGGGACCTGGGATTCCCAGCCGGTCACCCATACTGGTACTTGCCAGGCCTCAAGCTGGCTGGCAGCTGCGATCTGACGAGAGCAGGCACATTCAGATTAGAATGCCCGTTGACAGCTCCTCCTCCTTTCCTATGGGCTTTCTGCAGTGCGAACGCACCTCCGAAAAGGAAAGAAACCTACTCACGGCCTTAAAAGTCAACGGGACCTGGGATTCCCAGCCGGTCACCCATACTGGTACTTGCCAGGCCTCAAGCTGGCTGGCGGCCGCGATCTGACGAGAGCAGGCACATTCAGCTTAGAATGCCCGTTGACAGCTCTCCTCCTTTCCTATGGGCTTTCTGCAGTGCGAACGCACCTCCGAAAAGGAAAGAAACCTACTCACGGCCTTAAAAGTCAACGGGACCTGGGATTCCCAGCCGGTCACCCATACTGGTACTTGCCAGGCCTCAAGCTGGCTGGCGGCCGCGATCTGACGAGAGCAGGCACATTCAGCTTAGAATGCCCTTTGACAGCTCCTCCTCCTTTCCTATGGGCTTTCTGCAGTGCGAACGCACCTCCAAAAAGGAAAGAAACCTACTCACGGCCTTAAAAGTCAACGGGACCTGGGATTCCCAGCCGGTCACCCATACTGGTACTTGCCAGGCCTCAAGCTGGCTGGCGGCCGCGATCTGACGAGAGCAGGCACATTCAGCTTAGAATGCCCGTTGACAGCTCCTCCTCCTTTCCTATGGGCTTTCTGCAGTGCGAACGCACCTCCGAAACGGAAAGAAACCTACTCACGGCCTTAAAAGTCAACGGGACCTGGGATTCCCAGCCGGTCACCCATACTGGTACTTGCCAGGCCTCAAGCTGGCTGGCGGCCGCGATCTGACGAGAGCAGGCACATTCAGCTTAGAATGCCCCGTTGACAGCTTCTCCTCCTTTCCTATGGGCTTTCTGCAGTGCGAACGCACCTCCGAAAAGGAAAGAAACCTACTCACGGCCTTAAAAGTCAACGGGACCTGGGATTCCCAGCCGGTCACCCATACTGGTACTTGCCAGGCCTCAAGCTGGCTGGCGGCCGCGATCTGACGAGAGCAGGCACATTCAGCTTAGAATGCCCGTTGACAGCTCCTCCTCCTTTCCTATGGGCTTTCTGCAGTGCGAACGCACCTCCGAAACGGAAAGAAACCTACTCACGGCCTTAAAAGTCAACGGGACCTGGGATTCCCAGCCGGTCACTCATACTGGTACTTGCCAGGCCTCAAGCTGGCTGGCGGCCGCGATCTGACGAGAGCAGGCACATTCAGCTTAGAATGCCCGTTGACAGCTCCTCCTCCTTTCCTATGGGCTTTCTGCAGTGCGAACGCACCTCCGAAAAGGAAAGAAACCTACTCACGGCCTTAAAAGTCAACAGGACCTGGGATTCCCAGCCGGTCACCCATACTGGTACTTGCCAGGCCTCAAGCTGGCTGGCGGCCGCGATCTGACGAGAGCAGGTACATTCAGCTTAGAATGCCCGTTGACAGCTCCTCCTCCTTTCCTATGGGCTTTCTGCAGTGCGAACGCACCTCCGAAAAGGAAAGAAACCTACTCACGGCCTTAAAAGTCAACGGGACCTGGGATTCCCAGCCGGTCACCCATACTGGTACTTGCCAGGCCTCAAGCTGGCTGGCGGCCGCGATCTGACGAGAGCAGGCACATTCAGCTTAGAATGCCCGTTGACAGCTCCTCCTCCTTTCCTATGGGCTTTCTGCAGTGCGAACGCACCTCCGAAAAGGAAAGAAACCTACTCACGGCCTTAAAAGTCAACGGGACCTGGGATTCCCAGCCGGTCGCCCATACTGGTACTTGCCAGGCCTCAAGCTGGCTGGCGGCCGCGATCTGACGAGAGCAGGCACATTCAGCTAGAATGCCCGTTGACAGCTCCTCCTCCTTTCCTATGGGCTTTCTGCAGTGCGAACGCACCTCCGAAAAGGAAAGAAACCTACTCACGGCCTTAAAAGTCAACGGGACCTGGGATTCCCAGACGGTCACCCATACTGGTACTTGCCAGGCCTCAAGCTGGCTGGCGGCCGCGATCTGACGAGAGCAGGCACATTCAGCTTAGAATGCCCGTTGACAGCTCCTCCTCCTTTCCTATGGGCTTTCTGCAGTGCGAACGCACCTCCGAAAAGGAAAGAAACCTACTCACGGCCTTAAAAGTCAACGGGACCTGGGATTCCCAGCCGGTCACCCATACTGGTACTTGCCAGGCCTCAAGCTGGCTGGCGGCCGCGATCTGACGAGAGCAGGCACATTCAGCTTAGAATGCCCGTTGACAGCTCCTCCTCCTTTCCTATGGGCTTTCTGCAGTGCGAACGCACCTCCGAAAAGGAAAGAAACCTACTCACGGCCTTAAAAGTCAACGGGACCTGGGATTCCCAGCCGGTCACCCATACTGGTACTTGCCAGGCCTCAAGCTGGCTGGCGGCCGCGATCTGACGAGAGCAGGCACATTCAGCTTAGAATGCCCGTTGACAGCTCCTCCTCCTTTCCTATGGGCTTTCTGCAGTGCGAACGCACCTCCGAAAAGGAAAGAAACCTACTCACGGCCTTAAAAGTCAACGGGACCTGGGATTCCCAGACGGTCACCCATACTGGTACTTGCCAGGCCTCAAGCTGGCTGGCGGCCGCGATCTGACGAGAGCAGGCACATTCAGCTTAGAATGCCCGTTGACAGCTCCTCCTCCTTTCCTATGGGCTTTCTGCAGTGCGAACGCACCTCCGAAAAGGAAAGAAACCTACTCACGGCCTTAAAAGTCAACGGGACCTGGTATTCCCAGCCGGTCACCCATACTGGTACTTGCCAGGCCTCAAGCTGGCTGGCGGCCGCGATCTGACGAGAGCAGGCACATTCAGCTTAGAATGCCCGTTGACAGCTCCTCCTCCTTTCCTATGGGCTTTCTGCAGTGCGAACGCACCTCCGAAAAGGAAAGAAACCTACTCACGGCCTTAAAAGTCAACGGGACCTGGGATTCCCAGCCGGTCACCCATACTGGTACTTGCCAGGCCTCAAGCTGGCTGGCGGCCGCGGTCTGACGAGAGCAGGCACATTCAGCTTAGAATGCCCGTTGACAGCTCCTTCTCCTTTCCTATGGGCTTTCTGCAGTGCGAACGCACCTCCGAAAAGGAAAGAAACCTACTCACGGCCTTAAAAGTCAACGGGACCTGGGATTCCCAGCCGGTCACCCATACTGGTACTTGCCAGGCCTCAAGCTGGCTGGCGGCCGCGATCTGACGAGAGCAGGCACATTCAGCTTAGAATGCCCGTTGACAGCTCCTCCTCCTTTCCTATGGGCTTTCTGCAGTGCGAACGCACCTCCGAAAAGGAAAGAAACCTACTCACGGCCTTAAAAGTCAACGGGACCTGGGATTCCCAGCCGGTCACCCATACTGGTACTTGCCAGGCCTCAAGCTGGCTGGCGGCCGCGATCTGACGAGAGCAGGCACATTCAGCTTAGAATGCCCGTTGACAGCTCCTCCTCCTTTCCTATGGGCTTTCTGCAGTGCGAACGCACCTCCGAAAAGGAAAGAAACCTACTCACGGCCTTAAAAGTCAACGGGACCTGGGATTCCCAGCCGGTCACCCATACTGGTACTTGCCAGGCCTCAAGCTGGCTGGCAGCTGCGATCTGACGAGAGCAGGCACATTCAGATTAGAATGCCCGTTGACAGCTCCTCCTCCTTTCCTATGGGCTTTCTGCAGTGCGAACGCACCTCCGAAAAGGAAAGAAACCTACTCACGGCCTTAAAAGTCAACGGGACCTGGGATTCCCAGCCGGTCACCCATACTGGTACTTGCCAGGCCTCAAGCTGGCTGGCGGCCGCGATCTGACGAGAGCAGGCACATTCAGCTTAGAATGCCCGTTGACAGCTTCTCCTCCTTTCCTATGGGCTTTCTGCAGTGCGAACGCACCTCCGAAAAGGAAAGAAACCTACTCACGGCCTTAAAAGTCAACGGGACCTGGGATTCCCAGCCGGTCACCCATACTGGTACTTGCCAGGCCTCAAGCTGGCTGGCGGCCGCGATCTGACGAGAGCAGGCACATTCAGCTTAGAATGCCCTTTGACAGCTCCTCCTCCTTTCCTATGGGCTTTCTGCAGTGCGAACGCACCTCCAAAAAGGAAAGAAACCTACTCACGGCCTTAAAAGTCAACGGGACCTGGGATTCCCAGCCGGTCACCCATACTGGTACTTGCCAGGCCTCAAGCTGGCTGGTGGCCGCGATCTGACGAGAGCAGGCACATTCAGCTTAGAATGCCCGTTGACAGCTCCTCCTCCTTTCCTATGGGCTTTCTGCAGTGCGAACGCACCTCCGAAACGGAAAGAAACCTACTCACGGCCTTAAAAGTCAACGGGACCTGGGATTCCCAGCCGGTCACCCATACTGGTACTTGCCAGGCCTCAAGCTGGCTGGCGGCCGCGATCTGACGAGAGCAGGCACATTCAGCTTAGAATGCCCCGTTGACAGCTTCTCCTCCTTTCCTATGGGCTTTCTGCAGTGCGAACGCACCTCCGAAAAGGAAAGAAACCTACTCACGGCCTTAAAAGTCAACGGGACCTGGGATTCCCAGCCGGTCACCCATACTGGTACTTGCCAGGCCTCAAGCTGGCTGGCGGCCGCGATCTGACGAGAGCAGGCACATTCAGCTTAGAATGCCCGTTGACAGCTCCTCCTCCTTTCCTATGGGCTTTCTGCAGTGCGAACGCACCTCCGAAACGGAAAGAAACCTACTCACGGCCTTAAAAGTCAACGGGACCTGGGATTCCCAGCCGGTCACCCATACTGGTACTTGCCAGGCCTCAAGCTGGCTGGCGGCCGCGATCTGACGAGAGCAGGCACATTCAGCTTAGAATGCCCGTTGACAGCTCCTCCTCCTTTCCTATGGGCTTTCTGCAGTGCGAACGCACCTCCGAAAAGGAAAGAAACCTACTCACGGCCTTAAAAGTCAACAGGACCTGGGATTCCCAGCCGGTCACCCATACTGGTACTTGCCAGGCCTCAAGCTGGCTGGCGGCCGCGATCTGACGAGAGCAGGCACATTCAGCCTAGAATGCCCGTTGACAGCTCCTCCTCCTTTCCTATGGGCTTTCTGCAGTGCGAACTCACCTCCGAAAAGGAAAGAAACCTACTCACGGCCTTAAAAGTCAACGGGACCTGGGATTCCCAGCCGGTCACCCATACTGGTACTTGCCAGGCCTCAAGCTGGCTGGCGGCCGCGGTCTGACGAGAGCAGGCACATTCAGCTTAGAATGCCCGTTGACAGCTCCTCCTCCTTTCCTATGGGCTTTCTGCAGTGCGAACGCACCTCCGAAAAGGAAAGAAACCTACTCACGGCCTTAAAAGTCAACGGGACCTGGGATTCCCAGCCGGTCACCCATACTGGTACTTGCCAGGCCTCAAGCTGGCTGGCGGCCGCGATCTGACGAGAGCAGGCACATTCAGCTTAGAATGCCCGTTGACAGCTCCTCCTCCTTTCCTATGGGCTTTCTGCAGTGCGAACGCACCTCCGAAAAGGAAAGAAACCTACTCACGGCCTTAAAAGTCAACGGGACCTGGGATTCCCAGCCGGTCACCCATACTGGTACTTGCCAGGCCTCAAGCTGGCTGGCGGCCGCGATCTGACGAGAGCAGGCACATTCAGCTTAGAATGCCCGTTGACAGCTCCTCCTCCTTTCCTATGGGCTTTCTGCAGTGCGAACGCACCTCCGAAAAGGAAAGAAACCTACTCACGGCCTTAAAAGTCAACGGGACCTGGGATTCCCAGCCGGTCACCCATACTGGTACTTGCCAGGCCTCAAGCTGGCTGGCGGCTGCGATCTGACGAGAGCAGGCACATTCAGATTAGAATGCCCGTTGACAGCTCCTCCTCCTTTGCTATGGGCTTTCTGCAGTGCGAACGCACCTCCGAAAAGGAAAGAAACCTACTCACGGCCTTAAAAGTCAACGGGACCTGGGATTCCCAGCCGGTCACCCATACTGGTACTTGCCAGGCCTCAAGCTGGCTGGCGGCCGCGATCTGACGAGAGCAGGCACATTCAGCTTAGAATGCCCGTTGACAGCTCCTCCTCCTTTCCTATGGGCTTTCTGCAGTGCGAACGCACCTCCGAAAAGGAAAGAAACCTACTCACGGCCTTAAAAGTCAACGGGACCTGGGATTCCCAGCCGGTCACCCATACTGGTACTTGCCAGGCCTCAAGCTGGCTGGCGGCTGCGATCTGACGAGAGCAGGCACATTCAGATTAGAATGCCCGTTGACAGCTCCTCCTCCTTTCCTATGGGCTTTCTGCAGTGCGAACGCACCTCCGAAAAGGAAAGAAACCTACTCACGGCCTTAAAAGTCAACGGGACCTGGGATTCCCAGCCGGTCACCCATACTGGTACTTGCCAGGCCTCAAGCTGGCTGGCGGCCGCGATCTGACGAGAGCAGGCACATTCAGCTTAGAATGCCCGTTGACAGCTCCTCCTCCTTTCCTATGGGCTTTCTGCAGTGCGAACGCACCTCCGAAACGGAAAGAAACCTACTCACGGCCTTAAAAGTCAACGGGACCTGGGATTCCCAGCCGGTCACCCATACTGGTACTTGCCAGGCCTCAAGCTGGCTGGCGGCCGCGATCTGACGAGAGCAGGCACATTCAGCTTAGAATGCCCGTTGACAGCTCCTCCTCCTTTCCTATGGGCTTTCTGCAGTGCGAACGCACCTCCGAAAAGGAAAGAAACCTACTCACGGCCTTAAAAGTCAACAGGACCTGGGATTCCCAGCCGGTCACCCATACTGGTACTTGCCAGGCCTCAAGCTGGCTGGCGGCCGCGATCTGACGAGAGCAGGCACATTCAGCCTAGAATGCCCGTTGACAGCTCCTCCTCCTTTCCTATGGGCTTTCTGCAGTGCGAACTCACCTCCGAAAAGGAAAGAAACCTACTCACGGCCTTAAAAGTCAACGGGACCTGGGATTCCCAGCCGGTCACCCATACTGGTACTTGCCAGGCCTCAAGCTGGCTGGCGGCCGCGGTCTGACGAGAGCAGGCACATTCAGCTTAGAATGCCCGTTGACAGCTCCTCCTCCTTTCCTATGGGCTTTCTGCAGTGCGAACGCACCTCCGAAAAGGAAAGAAACCTACTCACGGCCTTAAAAGTCAACGGGACCTGGGATTCCCAGCCGGTCACCCATACTGGTACTTGCCAGGCCTCAAGCTGGCTGGCGGCCGCGATCTGACGAGAGCAGGCACATTCAGCTTAGAACGCCCGTTGACAGCTCCTTCTCCTTTCCTATGGGCTTTCTGCAGTGCGAACGCACCTCCGAAAAGGAAAGAAACCTACTCACGGCCTTAAAAGTCAACGGGACCTGGGATTCCCAGCCGGTCACCCATACTGGTACTTGCCAGGCCTCAAGCTGGCTGGCGGCCGCGATCTGACGAGAGCAGGCACATTCAGCTTAGAATGCCCGTTGACAGCTCCTCCTCCTTTCCTATGGGCTTTCTGCAGTGCGAACGCACCTCCGAAAAGGAAAGAAACCTACTCACGGCCTTAAAAGTCAACGGGACCTGGGATTCCCAGCCGGTCACCCATACTGGTACTTGCCAGGCCTCAAGCTGGCTGGCGGCCGCGGTCTGACGAGAGCAGGCACATTCAGCTTAGAATGCCCGTTGACAGCTCCTCCTCCTTTCCTATGGGCTTTCTGCAGTGCGAACGCACCTCCGAAAAGGAAAGAAACCTACTCACGGCCTTAAAAGTCAACGGGACCTGGGATTCCCAGCCGGTCACCCATACTGGTACTTGCCAGGCCTCAAGCTGGCTGGCGGCCGCGATCTGACGAGAGCAGGCACATTCAGCTTAGAATGCCCGTTGACAGCTCCTCCTCCTTTCCTATGGGCTTTCTGCAGTGCGAACGCACCTCCGAAAAGGAAAGAAACCTACTCACGGCCTTAAAAGTCAACGGGACCTGGGATTCCCAGCCGGTCACCCATACTGGTACTTGCCAGGCCTCAAGCTGGCTGGCGGCCGCGGTCTGACGAGAGCAGGCACATTCAGCTTAGAATGCCCGTTGACAGCTCCTCCTCCTTTCCTATGGGCTTTCTGCAGTGCGAACGCACCTCCGAAAAGGAAAGAAACCTACTCACGGCCTTAAAAGTCAACGGGACCTGGGATTCCCAGCCGGTCACCCATACTGGTACTTGCCAGGCCTCAAGCTGGCTGGCGGCCGCGATCTGACGAGAGCAGGCACATTCAGCTTAGAATGCCCGTTGACAGCTCCTCCTCCTTTCCTATGGGCTTTCTGCAGTGCGAACGCACCTCCGAAAAGGAAAGAAACCTACTCACGGCCTTAAAAGTCAACGGGACCTGGGATTCCCAGCCGGTCACCCATACTGGTACTTGCCAGGCCTCAAGCTGGCTGGCGGCCGCGATCTGACGAGAGCAGGCACATTCAGCTTAGAATGCCCGTTGACAGCTCCTCCTCCTTTCCTATGGGCTTTCTGCAGTGCGAACGCACCTCCGAAAAGGAAAGAAACCTACTCACGGCCTTAAAAGTCAACGGGACCTGGGATTCCCAGCCGGTCACCCATACTGGTACTTGCCAGGCCTCAAGCTGGCTGGCGGCTGCGATCTGACGAGAGCAGGCACATTCAGATTAGAATGCCCGTTGACAGCTCCTCCTCCTTTGCTATGGGCTTTCTGCAGTGCGAACGCACCTCCGAAAAGGAAAGAAACCTACTCACGGCCTTAAAAGTCAACGGGACCTGGGATTCCCAGCCGGTCACCCATACTGGTACTTGCCAGGCCTCAAGCTGGCTGGCGGCCGCGATCTGACGAGAGCAGGCACATTCAGCTTAGAATGCCCGTTGACAGCTCCTCCTCCTTTCCTATGGGCTTTCTGCAGTGCGAACGCACCTCCGAAAAGGAAAGAAACCTACTCACGGCCTTAAAAGTCAACGGGACCTGGGATTCCCAGCCGGTCACCCATACTGGTACTTGCCAGGCCTCAAGCTGGCTGGCGGCTGCGATCTGACGAGAGCAGGCACATTCAGATTAGAATGCCCGTTGACAGCTCCTCCTCCTTTCCTATGGGCTTTCTGCAGTGCGAACGCACCTCCGAAAAGGAAAGAAACCTACTCACGGCCTTAAAAGTCAACGGGACCTGGGATTCCCAGCCGGTCACCCATACTGGTACTTGCCAGGCCTCAAGCTGGCTGGCGGCCGCGATCTGACGAGAGCAGGCACATTCAGCTTAGAATGCCCGTTGACAGCTCCTCCTCCTTTCCTATGGGCTTTCTGCAGTGCGAACGCACCTCCGAAACGGAAAGAAACCTACTCACGGCCTTAAAAGTCAACGGGACCTGGGATTCCCAGCCGGTCACCCATACTGGTACTTGCCAGGCCTCAAGCTGGCTGGCGGCCGCGATCTGACGAGAGCAGGCACATTCAGCTTAGAATGCCCGTTGACAGCTCCTCCTCCTTTCCTATGGGCTTTCTGCAGTGCGAACGCACCTCCGAAAAGGAAAGAAACCTACTCACGGCCTTAAAAGTCAACAGGACCTGGGATTCCCAGCCGGTCACCCATACTGGTACTTGCCAGGCCTCAAGCTGGCTGGCGGCCGCGATCTGACGAGAGCAGGCACATTCAGCCTAGAATGCCCGTTGACAGCTCCTCCTCCTTTCCTATGGGCTTTCTGCAGTGCGAACTCACCTCCGAAAAGGAAAGAAACCTACTCACGGCCTTAAAAGTCAACGGGACCTGGGATTCCCAGCCGGTCACCCATACTGGTACTTGCCAGGCCTCAAGCTGGCTGGCGGCCGCGGTCTGACGAGAGCAGGCACATTCAGCTTAGAATGCCCGTTGACAGCTCCTCCTCCTTTCCTATGGGCTTTCTGCAGTGCGAACGCACCTCCGAAAAGGAAAGAAACCTACTCACGGCCTTAAAAGTCAACGGGACCTGGGATTCCCAGCCGGTCACCCATACTGGTACTTGCCAGGCCTCAAGCTGGCTGGCGGCCGCGATCTGACGAGAGCAGGCACATTCAGCTTAGAACGCCCGTTGACAGCTCCTCCTCCTTTCCTATGGGCTTTCTGCAGTGCGAACGCACCTCCGAAAAGGAAAGAAACCTACTCACGGCCTTAAAAGTCAACGGGACCTGGGATTCCCAGCCGGTCACCCATACTGGTACTTGCCAGGCCTCAAGCTGGCTGGCGGCCGCGATCTGACGAGAGCAGGCACATTCAGCTTAGAATGCCCGTTGACAGCTCCTCCTCCTTTCCTATGGGCTTTCTGCAGTGCGAACGCACCTCCGAAAAGGAAAGAAACCTACTCACGGCCTTAAAAGTCAACGGGACCTGGGATTCCCAGCCGGTCACCCATACTGGTACTTGCCAGGCCTCAAGCTGGCTGGCGGCCGCGGTCTGACGAGAGCAGGCACATTCAGCTTAGAATGCCCGTTGACAGCTCCTCCTCCTTTCCTATGGGCTTTCTGCAGTGCGAACGCACCTCCGAAAAGGAAAGAAACCTACTCACGGCCTTAAAAGTCAACGGGACCTGGGATTCCCAGCCGGTCACCCATACTGGTACTTGCCAGGCCTCAAGCTGGCTGGCGGCCGCGATCTGACGAGAGCAGGCACATTCAGCTTAGAATGCCCGTTGACAGCTCCTCCTCCTTTCCTATGGGCTTTCTGCAGTGCGAACGCACCTCCGAAAAGGAAAGAAACCTACTCACGGCCTTAAAAGTCAACGGGACCTGGGATTCCCAGCCGGTCACCCATACTGGTACTTGCCAGGCCTCAAGCTGGCTGGCGGCCGCGATCTGACGAGAGCAGGCACATTCAGCTTAGAATGCCCGTTGACAGCTCCTCCTCCTTTCCTATGGGCTTTCTGCAGTGCGAACGCACCTCCGAAAAGGAAAGAAACCTACTCACGGCCTTAAAAGTCAACGGGACCTGGGATTCCCAGCCGGTCACCCATACTGGTACTTGCCAGGCCTCAAGCTGGCTGGCGGCTGCGATCTGACGAGAGCAGGCACATTCAGATTAGAATGCCCGTTGACAGCTCCTCCTCCTTTGCTATGGGCTTTCTGCAGTGCGAACGCACCTCCGAAAAGGAAAGAAACCTACTCACGGCCTTAAAAGTCAACGGGACCTGGGATTCCCAGCCGGTCACCCATACTGGTACTTGCCAGGCCTCAAGCTGGCTGGCGGCCGCGATCTGACGAGAGCAGGCACATTCAGCTTAGAATGCCCGTTGACAGCTCCTCCTCCTTTCCTATGGGCTTTCTGCAGTGCGAACGCACCTCCGAAAAGGAAAGAAACCTACTCACGGCCTTAAAAGTCAACGGGACCTGGGATTCCCAGCCGGTCACCCATACTGGTACTTGCCAGGCCTCAAGCTGGCTGGCGGCTGCGATCTGACGAGAGCAGGCACATTCAGATTAGAATGCCCGTTGACAGCTCCTCCTCCTTTGCTATGGGCTTTCTGCAGTGCGAACGCACCTCCGAAACGGAAAGGAACCTACTCACGGCCTTAAAAGTCAACGGGACCTGGGATTCCCAGCCGGTCACCCATACTTCTACTTGCCAGGCCTCAAGCTGCCTGGCGGCCGCGATCTGACGAGAGCAGGCACATTCAGCTTAGAATGCCCGTTGACAGCTCCTCCTCCTTTCCTATGGGCTTTCTGCAGTGCGAACGCACCTCCGAAAAGGAAAGAAACCTACTCACGGCCTTAAAAGTCAACGGGACCTGGGATTCCCAGCCGGTCACCCATACTGGTACTTGCCAGGCCTCAAGCTGGCTGGCGGCCGCGATCTGACGAGAGCAGGCACATTCAGCTTAGAATGCCCGTTGACAGCTCCTCCTCCTTTCCTATGGGCTTTCTGCAGTGCGAACGCACCTCCGAAACGGAAAGAAACCTACTCACGGCCTTAAAAGTCAACGGGACCTGGGATTCCCAGCCGGTCACCCATACTGGTACTTGCCAGGCCTCAAGCTGGCTGGCGGCCGCGATCTGACGAGAGCAGGCACATTCAGCTTAGAATGCCCCGTTGACAGCTTCTCCTCCTTTCCTATGGGCTTTCTGCAGTGCGAACGCACCTCCGAAAAGGAAAGAAACCTACTCACGGCCTTAAAAGTCAACGGGACCTGGGATTCCCAGCCGGTCACCCATACTGGTACTTGCCAGGCCTCAAGCTGGCTGGCGGCCGCGATCTGACGAGAGCAGGCACATTCAGCTTAGAATGCCCGTTGACAGCTCCTCCTCCTTTCCTATGGGCTTTCTGCAGTGCGAACGCACCTCCGAAACGGAAAGAAACCTACTCACGGCCTTAAAAGTCAACGGGACCTGGGATTCCCAGCCGGTCACCCATACTGGTACTTGCCAGGCCTCAAGCTGGCTGGCGGCCGCGATCTGACGAGAGCAGGCACATTCAGCTTAGAATGCCCGTTGACAGCTCCTCCTCCTTTCCTATGGGCTTTCTGCAGTGCGAACGCACCTCCGAAAAGGAAAGAAACCTACTCACGGCCTTAAAAGTCAACGGGACCTGGGATTCCCAGCCGGTCACCCATACTGGTACTTGCCAGGCCTCAAGCTGGCTGGCGGCTGCGATCTGACGAGAGCAGGCACATTCAGATTAGAATGCCCGTTGACAGCTCCTCCTCCTTTGCTATGGGCTTTCTGCAGTGCGAACGCACCTCCGAAACGGAAAGGAACCTACTCACGGCCTTAAAAGTCAACGGGACCTGGGATTCCCAGCCGGTCACCCATACTTCTACTTGCCAGGCCTCAAGCTGCCTGGCGGCCGCGATCTGACGAGAGCAGGCACATTCAGCTTAGAATGCCCGTTGACAGCTCCTCCTCCTTTCCTATGGGCTTTCTGCAGTGCGAACGCACCTCCGAAAAGGAAAGAAACCTACTCACGGCCTTAAAAGTCAACGGGACCTGGGATTCCCAGCCGGTCACCCATACTGGTACTTGCCAGGCCTCAAGCTGGCTGGCGGCCGCGATCTGACGAGAGCAGGCACATTCAGCTTAGAATGCCCGTTGACAGCTCCTCCTCCTTTCCTATGGGCTTTCTGCAGTGCGAACGCACCTCCGAAACGGAAAGAAACCTACTCACGGCCTTAAAAGTCAACGGGACCTGGGATTCCCAGCCGGTCACCCATACTGGTACTTGCCAGGCCTCAAGCTGGCTGGCGGCCGCGATCTGACGAGAGCAGGCACATTCAGCTTAGAATGCCCCGTTGACAGCTTCTCCTCCTTTCCTATGGGCTTTCTGCAGTGCGAACGCACCTCCGAAAAGGAAAGAAACCTACTCACGGCCTTAAAAGTCAACGGGACCTGGGATTCCCAGCCGGTCACCCATACTGGTACTTGCCAGGCCTCAAGCTGGCTGGCGGCCGCGATCTGACGAGAGCAGGCACATTCAGCTTAGAATGCCCGTTGACAGCTCCTCCTCCTTTCCTATGGGCTTTCTGCAGTGCGAACGCACCTCCGAAACGGAAAGAAACCTACTCACGGCCTTAAAAGTCAACGGGACCTGGGATTCCCAGCCGGTCACCCATACTGGTACTTGCCAGGCCTCAAGCTGGCTGGCGGCCGCGATCTGACGAGAGCAAGCACATTCAGCTTAGAATGCCCGTTGACAGCTCCTCCTCCTTTCCTATGGGCTTTCTGCAGTGCGAACGCACCTCCGAAAAGGAAAGAAACCTACTCACGGCCTTAAAAGTCAACAGGACCTGGGATTCCCAGCCGGTCACCCATACTGGTACTTGCCAGGCCTCAAGCTGGCTGGCGGCCGCGATCTGACGAGAGCAGGCACATTCAGCCTAGAATGCCCGTTGACAGCTCCTCCTCCTTTCCTATGGGCTTTCTGCAGTGCGAACTCACCTCCGAAAAGGAAAGAAACCTACTCACGGCCTTAAAAGTCAACGGGACCTGGGATTCCCAGCCGGTCACCCATACTGGTACTTGCCAGGCCTCAAGCTGGCTGGCGGCCGCGGTCTGACGAGAGCAGGCACATTCAGCTTAGAATGCCCGTTGACAGCTCCTCCTCCTTTCCTATGGGCTTTCTGCAGTGCGAACGCACCTCCGAAAAGGAAAGAAACCTACTCACGGCCTTAAAAGTCAACGGGACCTGGGATTCCCAGCCGGTCACCCATACTGGTACTTGCCAGGCCTCAAGCTGGCTGGCGGCCGCGATCTGACGAGAGCAGGCACATTCAGCTTAGAATGCCCGTTGACAGCTCCTCCTCCTTTCCTATGGGCTTTCTGCAGTGCGAACGCACCTCCGAAAAGGAAAGAAACCTACTCACGGCCTTAAAAGTCAACGGGACCTGGGATTCCCAGCCGGTCACCCATACTGGTACTTGCCAGGCCTCAAGCTGGCTGGCGGCCGCGATCTGACGAGAGCAGGCACATTCAGCTTAGAATGCCCGTTGACAGCTCCTCCTCCTTTCCTATGGGCTTTCTGCAGTGCGAACGCACCTCCGAAAAGGAAAGAAACCTACTCACGGCCTTAAAAGTCAACGGGACCTGGGATTCCCAGCCGGTCACCCATACTGGTACTTGCCAGGCCTCAAGCTGGCTGGCGGCTGCGATCTGACGAGAGCAGGCACATTCAGATTAGAATGCCCGTTGACAGCTCCTCCTCCTTTGCTATGGGCTTTCTGCAGTGCGAACGCACCTCCGAAACGGAAAGGAACCTACTCACGGCCTTAAAAGTCAACGGGACCTGGGATTCCCAGCCGGTCACCCATACTTCTACTTGCCAGGCCTCAAGCTGCCTGGCGGCCGCGATCTGACGAGAGCAGGCACATTCAGCTTAGAATGCCCGTTGACAGCTCCTCCTCCTTTCCTATGGGCTTTCTGCAGTGCGAACGCACCTCCGAAAAGGAAAGAAACCTACTCACGGCCTTAAAAGTCAACGGGACCTGGGATTCCCAGCCGGTCACCCATACTGGTACTTGCCAGGCCTCAAGCTGGCTGGCGGCCGCGATCTGACGAGAGCAGGCACATTCAGCTTAGAATGCCCGTTGACAGCTCCTCCTCCTTCCCTATGGGCTTTCTGCAGTGCGAACGCACCTCCGAAACGGAAAGAAACCTACTCACGGCCTTAAAAGTCAACGGGACCTGGGATTCCCAGCCGGTCACCCATACTGGTACTTGCCAGGCCTCAAGCTGGCTGGCGGCCGCGATCTGACAAGAGCAGGCACATTCAGCTTAGAATGCCCGTTGACAGCTCCTCCTCCTTTCCTATGGGCTTTCTGCAGTGCGAACGCACCTCCGAAAAGGAAAGAAACCTACTCACGGCCTTAAAAGTCAACGGGACCTGGGATTCCCAGCCGGTCACCCATACTGGTACTTGCCAGGCCTCAAGCTGGCTGGCGGCCGCGATCTGACGAGAGCAGGCACATTCAGCTTAGAATGCCCGTTGACAGCTCCTCCTCCTTTCCTATGGGCTTTCTGCAGTGCGAACGCACCTCCGAAAAGGAAAGAAACCTACTCACGGCCTTAAAAGTCAACGGGACCTGGGATTCCCAGCCGGTCACCCATACTGGTACTTGCCAGGCCTCAAGCTGGCTGGCAGCTGCGATCTGACGAGAGCAGGCACATTCAGATTAGAATGCCCGTTGACAGCTCCTCCTCCTTTCCTATGGGCTTTCTGCAGTGCGAACGCACCTCCGAAAAGGAAAGAAACCTACTCATGGCCTTAAAAGTCAACGGGACCTGGGATTCCCAGCCGTTCACCCATACTGGTACTTGCCAGGCCTCAAGCTGGCTGGCGGCCGCGATCTGACGAGAGCAGGCACATTCAGCTTAGAATGCCCGTTGACAGCTTCTCCTCCTTTCCTATGGGCTTTCTGCAGTGCGAACGCACCTCCGAAAAGGAAAGAAACCTACTCACGGCCTTAAAAGTCAACGGGACCTGGGATTCCCAGCCGGTCACCCATACTGGTACTTGCCAGGCCTCAAGCTGGCTGGCGGCCGCGATCTGACGAGAGCAGGCACATTCAGCTTAGAATGCCCTTTGACAGCTCCTCCTCCTTTCCTATGGGCTTTCTGCAGTGCGAACGCACCTCCAAAAAGGAAAGAAACCTACTCACGGCCTTAAAAGTCAACGGGACCTGGGATTCCCAGCCGGTCACCCATACTGGTACTTGCCAGGCCTCAAGCTGGCTGGCGGCCGCGATCTGACGAGAGCAGGCACATTCAGCTTAGAATGCCCGTTGACAGCTCCTCCTCCTTTCCTATGGGCTTTCTGCAGTGCGAACGCACCTCCGAAACGGAAAGAAACCTACTCACGGCCTTAAAAGTCAACGGGACCTGGGATTCCCAGCCGGTCACCCATACTGGTACTTGCCAGGCCTCAAGCTGGCTGGCGGCCGCGATCTGACGAGAGCAGGCACATTCAGCTTAGAATGCCCCGTTGACAGCTTCTCCTCCTTTCCTATGGGCTTTCTGCAGTGCGAACGCACCTCCGAAAAGGAAAGAAACCTACTCACGGCCTTAAAAGTCAACGGGACCTGGGATTCCCAGCCGGTCACCCATACTGGTACTTGCCAGGCCTCAAGCTGGCTGGCGGCCGCGATCTGACGAGAGCAGGCACATTCAGCTTAGAATGCCCGTTGACAGCTCCTCCTCCTTTCCTATGGGCTTTCTGCAGTGCGAACGCACCTCCGAAACGGAAAGAAACCTACTCACGGCCTTAAAAGTCAACGGGACCTGGGATTCCCAGCCGGTCACCCATACTGGTACTTGCCAGGCCTCAAGCTGGCTGGCGGCCGCGATCTGACGAGAGCAGGCACATTCAGCTTAGAATGCCCGTTGACAGCTCCTCCTCCTTTCCTATGGGCTTTCTGCAGTGCGAACGCACCTCCGAAAAGGAAAGAAACCTACTCACGGCCTTAAAAGTCAACAGGACCTGGGATTCCCAGCCGGTCACCCATACTGGTACTTGCCAGGCCTCAAGCTGGCTGGCGGCCGCGATCTGACGAGAGCAGGCACATTCAGCCTAGAATGCCCGTTGACAGCTCCTCCTCCTTTCCTATGGGCTTTCTGCAGTGCGAACTCACCTCCGAAAAGGAAAGAAACCTACTCACGGCCTTAAAAGTCAACGGGACCTGGGATTCCCAGCCGGTCACCCATACTGGTACTTGCCAGGCCTCAAGCTGGCTGGCGGCCGCGGTCTGACGAGAGCAGGCACATTCAGCTTAGAATGCCCGTTGACAGCTCCTCCTCCTTTCCTATGGGCTTTCTGCAGTGCGAACGCACCTCCGAAAAGGAAAGAAACCTACTCACGGCCTTAAAAGTCAACGGGACCTGGGATTCCCAGCCGGTCACCCATACTGGTACTTGCCAGGCCTCAAGCTGGCTGGCGGCCGCGATCTGACGAGAGCAGGCACATTCAGCTTAGAATGCCCGTTGACAGCTCCTCCTCCTTTCCTATGGGCTTTCTGCAGTGCGAACGCACCTCCGAAAAGGAAAGAAACCTACTCACGGCCTTAAAAGTCAACGGGACCTGGGATTCCCAGCCGGTCACCCATACTGGTACTTGCCAGGCCTCAAGCTGGCTGGCGGCCGCGATCTGACGAGAGCAGGCACATTCAGCTTAGAATGCCCGTTGACAGCTCCTCCTCCTTTCCTATGGGCTTTCTGCAGTGCGAACGCACCTCCGAAAAGGAAAGAAACCTACTCACGGCCTTAAAAGTCAACGGGACCTGGGATTCCCAGCCGGTCACCCATACTGGTACTTGCCAGGCCTCAAGCTGGCTGGCGGCTGCGATCTGACGAGAGCAGGCACATTCAGATTAGAATGCCCGTTGACAGCTCCTCCTCCTTTGCTATGGGCTTTCTGCAGTGCGAACGCACCTCCGAAACGGAAAGGAACCTACTCACGGCCTTAAAAGTCAACGGGACCTGGGATTCCCAGCCGGTCACCCATACTTCTACTTGCCAGGCCTCAAGCTGCCTGGCGGCCGCGATCTGACGAGAGCAGGCACATTCAGCTTAGAATGCCCGTTGACAGCTCCTCCTCCTTTCCTATGGGCTTTCTGCAGTGCGAACGCACCTCCGAAAAGGAAAGAAACCTACTCACGGCCTTAAAAGTCAACGGGACCTGGGATTCCCAGCCGGTCACCCATACTGGTACTTGCCAGGCCTCAAGCTGGCTGGCGGCCGCGATCTGACGAGAGCAGGCACATTCAGCTTAGAATGCCCGTTGACAGCTCCTCCTCCTTTCCTATGGGCTTTCTGCAGTGCGAACGCACCTCCGAAACGGAAAGAAACCTACTCACGGCCTTAAAAGTCAACGGGACCTGGGATTCCCAGCCGGTCACCCATACTGGTACTTGCCAGGCCTCAAGCTGGCTGGCGGCCGCGATCTGACGAGAGCAGGCACATTCAGCTTAGAATGCCCGTTGACAGCTCCTCCTCCTTTCCTATGGGCTTTCTGCAGTGCGAACGCACCTCCGAAAAGGAAAGAAACCTACTCACGGCCTTAAAAGTCAACGGGACCTGGGATTCCCAGCCGGTCACCCATACTGGTACTTGCCAGGCCTCAAGCTGGCTGGCGGCCGCGATCTGACGAGAGCAGGCACATTCAGCTTAGAATGCCCGTTGACAGCTCCTCCTCCTTTCCTATGGGCTTTCTGCAGTGCGAACGCACCTCCGAAAAGGAAAGAAACCTACTCACGGCCTTAAAAGTCAACGGGACCTGGGATTCCCAGCCGGTCACCCATACTGGTACTTGCCAGGCCTCAAGCTGGCTGGCGGCCGCGGTCTGACGAGAGCAGGCACATTCAGCTTAGAATGCCCGTTGACAGCTCCTCCTCCTTTCCTATGGGCTTTCTGCAGTGCGAACGCACCTCCGAAAAGGAAAGAAACCTACTCACGGCCTTAAAAGTCAACGGGACCTGGGATTCCCAGCCGGTCACCCATACTGGTACTTGCCAGGCCTCAAGCTGGCTGGCGGCCGCGATCTGACGAGAGCAGGCACATTCAGCTTAGAATGCCCGTTGACAGCTCCTCCTCCTTTCCTATGGGCTTTCTGCAGTGCGAACGCACCTCCGAAAAGGAAAGAAACCTACTCACGGCCTTAAAAGTCAACGGGACCTGGGATTCCCAGCCGGTCACCCATACTGGTACTTGCCAGGCCTCAAGCTGGCTGGCGGCCGCGATCTGACGAGAGCAGGCACATTCAGCTTAGAATGCCCGTTGACAGCTCCTCCTCCTTTCCTATGGGCTTTCTGCAGTGCGAACGCACCTCCGAAAAGGAAAGAAACCTACTCACGGCCTTAAAAGTCAACGGGACCTGGGATTCCCAGCCGGTCACCCATACTGGTACTTGCCAGGCCTCAAGCTGGCTGGCAGCTGCGATCTGACGAGAGCAGGCACATTCAGATTAGAATGCCCGTTGACAGCTCCTCCTCCTTTCCTATGGGCTTTCTGCAGTGCGAACGCACCTCGAAAAAAGGAAAGAAACCTACTCACGGCCTTAAAAGTCAACGGGACCTGGGATTCCCAGCCGGTCACCCATACTGGTACTTGCCAGGCCTCAAGCTGGCTGGCGGCCGCGATCTGACGAGAGCAGGCACATTCAGCTTAGAATGCCCGTTGACAGCTTCTCCTCCTTTCCTATGGGCTTTCTGCAGTGCGAACGCACCTCCGAAAAGGAAAGAAACCTACTCACGGCCTTAAAAGTCAACGGGACCTGGGATTCCCAGCCGGTCACCCATACTGGTACTTGCCAGGCCTCAAGCTGGCTGGCGGCCGCGATCTGACGAGAGCAGGCACATTCAGCTTAGAATGCCCGTTGACAGCTCCGCCTCCTTTCCTATGGGCTTTCTGCAGTGCGAACGCACCTCCGAAAAGGAAAGGAACCTACTCACGGCCTTAAAAGTCAACGGGACCTGGGATTCCCAGCCGGTCACCCATACTGGTACTTGCCAGGCCTCAAGCTGGCTGGCGGCCGCGATCTGACGAGAGCAGGCACATTCAGCTTAGAATGCCCGTTGACAGCTCCTCCTCCTTTCCTATGGGCTTTCTGCAGTGCGAACGCACCTCCGAAACGGAAAGAAACCTACTCACGGCCTTAAAAGTCAACGGGACCTGGGATTCCCAGCCGGTCACCCATACTGGTACTTGCCAGGCCTCAAGCTGGCTGGCGGCCGCGATCTGACGAGAGCAGGCACATTCAGCTTAGAATGCCCGTTGACAGCTCCTCCTCCTTTCCTATGGGCTTTCTGCAGTGCGAACGCACCTCCGAAAAGGAAAGCAACCTACTCACGGCCTTAAAAGTCAACGGGACCTGGGATTCCCAGCCGGTCACCCATACTGGTACTTGCCAGGCCTCAAGCTGGCTGGCGGCCGCGATCTGACGAGAGCAGGCACATTCAGCTTAGAATGCCCGTTGACAGCTTCTCCTCCTTTCCTATGGGCTTTCTGCAGTGCGAACGCACCTCCGAAAAGGAAAGAAACCTACTCACGGCCTTAAAAGTCAACGGGACCTGGGATTCCCAGCCGGTCACCCATACTGGTACTTGCCAGGCCTCAAGCTGGCTGGCGGCCGCGATCTGACGAGAGCAGGCACATTCAGCTTAGAATGCCCTTTGACAGCTCCTCCTCCTTTCCTATGGGCTTTCTGCAGTGCGAACGCACCTCCAAAAAGGAAAGAAACCTACTCACGGCCTTAAAAGTCAACGGGACCTGGGATTCCCAGCCGGTCACCCATACTGGTACTTGCCAGGCCTCAAGCTGGCTGGCGGCCGCGATCTGACGAGAGCAGGCACATTCAGCTTAGAAAGCCCGTTGACAGCTCCTCCTCCTTTCCTATGGGCTTTCTGCAGTGCGAACGCACCTCCGAAACGGAAAGAAACCTACTCACGGCCTTAAAAGTCAACGGGACCTGGGATTCCCAGCCGGTCACCCATACTGGTACTTGCCAGGCCTCAAGCTGGCTGGCGGCCGCGATCTGACGAGAGCAGGCACATTCAGCTTAGAATGCCCCGTTGACAGCTCCTCCTCCTTTCCTATGGGCTTTCTGCAGTGCGAACGCACCTCCGAAAAGGAAAGAAACCTACTCACGGCCTTAAAAGTCAACGGGACCTGGGATTCCCAGCCGGTCACCCATACTGGTACTTGCCAGGCCTCAAGCTGGCTGGCGGCCGCGATCTGACGAGAGCAGGCACATTCAGCTTAGAATGCCCGTTGACAGCTCCTCCTCCTTTCCTATGGGCTTTCTGCAGTGCGAACGCACCTCCGAAACGGAAAGAAACCTACTCACGGCCTTAAAAGTCAACGGGACCTGGGATTCCCAGCCGGTCACCCATACTGGTACTTGCCAGGCCTCAAGCTGGCTGGCGGCCGCGATCTGACGAGAGCAGGCACATTCAGCTTAGAATGCCCGTTGACAGCTCCTCCTCCTTTCCTATGGGCTTTCTGCAGTGCGAACGCACCTCCGAAAAGGAAAGAAACCTACTCACGGCCTTAAAAGTCAATGGGACCTGGGATTCCCAGCCGGTCACCCATACTGGTACTTGCCAGGCCTCAAGGTGGCTGGCGGCCGCGATCTGACGAGAGCAGGCACATTCAGCTTAGAATGCCCGTTGACAGCTCCTCCTCCTTTCCTATGGGCTTTCTGCAGTGCGAACGCACCTCCGAAAAGGAAAGAAACCTACTCACGGCCTTAAAAGTCAACGGGACCTGGGATTCCCAGCCGGTCACCCGTACTGGTACTTGCCAGGCCTCAAGCTGGCTGGCGGCCGCGATCTGACGAGAGCAGGCACATTCAGCTTAGAATGCCCGTTGACAGCTCCTCCTCCTTTCCTATGGGCTTTCTGCAGTGCGAACGCACCTCCGAAACGGAAAGAAACCTACTCACGGCCTTAAAAGTCAACGGGACCTGGGATTCCCAGCCGGTCACCCATACTGGTACTTGCCAGGCCTGAAGCTGGCTGGCGGCCGCAATCTGACGAGAGCAGGCACATTCAGCTTAGAATGCCCGTTGACAGCTCCTCCTCCTTTCCTATGGGCTTTCTGCAGTGCGAACGCACCTCCGAAAAGGAAAGAAACCTACTCACGGCCTTAAAAGTCAACGGGACCTGGGATTCCCAGCCGGTCACCCATACTGGTACTTGCCAGGCCTCAAGCTGGCTGGCGGCCGCGATCTGACGAGAGCAGGCACATTCAGCTTAGAATGCCCGTTGACAGCTCCTCCTCCTTTCCTATGGGCTTTCTGCAGTGCGAACGCACCTCCGAAACGGAAAGAAACCTACTCACGGCCTTAAAAGTCAACGGGACCTGGGATTCCCAGCCGGTCACCCATACTGGTACTTGCCAGGCCTCAAGCTGGCTGGCGGCCGCGATCTGACGAGAGCAGGCACATTCAGCTTAGAATGCCCGTTGACAGCTCCTCCTCCTTTCCTATGGGCTTTCTGCAGTGCGAACGCACCTCCGAAAAGGAAAGAAACCTACTCACGGCCTTAAAAGTCAACAGGACCTGGGATTCCCAGCCGGTCACCCATACTGGTACTTGCCAGGCCTCAAGCTGGCTGGCGGCCGCGATCTGACGAGAGCAGGCACATTCAGCCTAGAATGCCCGTTGACAGCTCCTCCTCCTTTCCTATGGGCTTTCTGCAGTGCGAACACACCTCCGAAAAGGAAAGAAACCTACTCACGGCCTTAAAAGTCAACGGGACCTGGGATTCCCAGCCGGTCACCCATACTGGTACTTGCCAGGCCTCAAGCTGGCTGGCGGCCGCGGTCTGACGAGAGCAGGCACATTCAGCTTAGAATGCCCGTTGACAGCTCCTCCTCCTTTCCTATGGGCTTTCTTCAGTGCGAACGCACCTCCGAAAAGGAAAGAAACCTACTCACGGCCTTAAAAGTCAACGGGACCTGGGATTCCCAGCCGGTCACCCATACTGGTACTTGCCAGGCCTCAAGCTGGCTGGCGGCCGCGATCTGACGAGAGCAGGCACATTCAGCTTAGAATGCCCGTTGACAGCTCCTCCTCCTTTCCTATGGGCTTTCTGCAGTGCGAACGCACCTCCGAAAAGGAAAGAAACCTACTCACGGCCTTAAAAGTCAACGGGACCTGGGATTCCCAGCCGGTCACCCATACTGGTACTTGCCAGGCCTCAAGCTGGCTGGCGGCCGCGATCTGACGAGAGCAGGCACATTCAGCTTAGAATGCCCGTTGACAGCTCCTCCTCCTTTCCTATGGGCTTTCTGCAGTGCGAACGCACCTCCGAAAAGGAAAGAAACCTACTCACGGCCTTAAAAGTCAACGGGACCTGGGATTCCCAGCCGGTCACCCATACTGGTACTTGCCAGGCCTCAAGCTGGCTGGCGGCTGCGATCTGACGAGAGCAGGCACATTCAGATTAGAATGCCCGTTGACAGCTCCTCCTCCTTTGCTATGGGCTTTCTGCAGTGCGAACGCACCTCCGAAACGGAAAGGAACCTACTCACGGCCTTAAAAGTCAATGGGACCTGGGATTCCCAGCCGGTCACCCATACTGGTACTTGCCAGGCCTCAAGCTGCCTGGCGGCCGCGATCTGACGAGAGCAGGCACATTCAGCTTAGAATGCCCGTTGACAGCTCCTCCTCCTTTCCTATGGGCTTTCTGCAGTGCGAACGCACCTCCGAAAAGGAAAGAAACCTACTCACGGCCTTAAAAGTCAACGGGACCTGGGATTCCCAGCCGGTCACCCATACTGGTACTTGCCAGGCCTCAAGCTGGCTGGCGGCCGCGATCTGACGAGAGCAGGCACATTCAGCTTAGAATGCCCGTTGACAGCTCCTCCTCCTTTCCTATGGGCTTTCTGCAGTGCGAACGCACCTCCGAAACGGAAAGAAACCTACTCACGGCCTTAAAAGTCAACGGGACCTGGGATTCCCAGCCGGTCACCCATACTGGTACTTGCCAGGCCTCAAGCTGGCTGGCGGCCGCGATCTGACGAGAGCAGGCACATTCAGCTTAGAATGCCCGTTGACAGCTCCTCCTCCTTTCCTATGGGCTTTCTGCAGTGCGAACGCACCTCCGAAACGGAAAGAAACCTACTCACGGCCTTAAAAGTCAACGGGACCTGGGATTCCCAGCCGGTCACCCATACTGGTACTTGCCAGGCCTCAAGCTGGCTGGCGGCCGCGATCTGACGAGAGCAGGCACATTCAGCTTAGAATGCCCGTTGACAGCTCCTCCTCCTTTCCTATGGGCTTTCTGCAGTGCGAACGCACCTCCGAAAAGGAAAGAAACCTACTCACGGCCTTAAAAGTCAACGGGACCTGGGATTCCCAGCCGGTCACCCATACTGGTACTTGCCAGGCCTCAAGCTGGCTGGCGGCCGCGATCTGACGAGAGCAGGCACATTCAGCTTAGAATGCCCGTTGACAGCTCCTCCTCCTTTCCTATGGGCTTTCTGCAGTGCGAACGCACCTCCGAAACGGAAATAAACCTACTCACGGCCTTAAAAGTCAACGGGACCTGGGATTCCCAGCCGGTCACCCATACTGGTACTTGCCAGGCCTCAAGCTGGCTGGCGGCCGCGATCTGACGAGAGCAGGCACATTCAGCTTAGAATGCCCGTTGACAGCTCCTCCTCCTTTCCTATGGGCTTTCTGCAGTGCGAACGCACCTCCGAAAAGGAAAGAAACCTACTCACGGCCTTAAAAGTCAACGGGACCTGGGATTCCCAGCCGGTCACCCATACTGGTACTTGCCAGGCCTCAAGCTGGCTGGCGGCCGCGATCTGACGAGAGCAGGCACATTCAGCCTAGAATGCCCGTTGACAGCTCCTCCTCCTTTCCTATGGGCTTTCTGCAGTGCGAACGCACCTCCGAAAAGGAAAGAAACCTACTCACGGCCTTAAAAGTCAACGGGACCTGGGATTCCCAGCCGGTCACCCATACTGGTACTTGCCAGGCCTCAAGCTGGCTGGCGGCCGCGGTCTGACGAGAGCAGGCACATTCAGCTTAGAATGCCCGTTGACAGCGCCTCCTCCTTTCCTATGGGCTTTCTGCAGTGCGAACGCACCCTCGAAAAGGAAAGAAACCTACTCACGGCCTTAAAAGTCAACAGGACCTGGGATTCCCAGCCGGTCACCCATACTGGTACTTGCCAGGCCTCAAGCTGGCTGGCGGCCGCGATCTGACGAGAGCAGGCACATTCAGCTTAGAATGCCCGTTGACAGCTCCGCCTCCTTTCCTATGGGCTTTCTGCAGTGCGAACGCACCTCCGAAAAGGAAAGGAACCTACTCACGGCCTTAAAAGTCAACGGGACCTGGGATTCCCAGCCGGTCACCCATACTGGTACTTGCCAGGCCTCAAGCTGGCTGGCGGCCGCGATCTGACGAGAGCAGGCACATTCAGCTTAGAATGCCCGTTGACAGCTCCTCCTCCTTTCCTATGGGCTTTCTGCAGTGCGAACGCACCTCCGAAACGGAAAGAAACCTACTCACGGCCTTAAAAGTCAACGGGACCTGGGATTCCCAGCCGGTCACCCATACTGGTACTTGCCAGGCCTCAAGCTGGCTGGCGGCCGCGATCTGACGAGAGCAGGCACATTCAGCTTAGAATGCCCGTTGACAGCTCCTCCTCCTTTCCTATGGGCTTTCTGCAGTGCGAACGCACCTCCAAAAAGGAAAGAAACCTACTCACGGCCTTAAAAGTCAACGGGACCTGGGATTCCCAGCCGGTCACCCATACTGGTACTTGCCAGGCCTCAAGCTGGCTGGCGGCCACGATCTGACGAGAGCAGGCACATTCAGCTTAGAATGCCCGTTGACAGCCCCTCCTCCTTTCCTATGGGCTTTCTGCAGTGCGAACGCACTTCCGAAAAGGAAAGAAACCTACTCACGGCCTTAAAAGTCAACGGGACCTGGGATTCCCAGCCGGTCACCCATACTGGTACTTGCCAGGCCTCAAGCTGGCTGGCGGCCGCGATCTGACGAGAGCAGGCACATTCAGCTTAGAATGCCAGTTGACAGCTCCTCCTCCTTTCCTATGGGCTTTCTGCAGTGTGAACGCACCTCCGAAAAGGAAAGAAACCTACTCACGGCCTTAAAAGTCAACGGGACCTGGGATTCCCAGCCGGTCACCCATACTGGTACTTGCCAGGCCTCAAGCTGGCTGGCGGCCGCGATCTGACGAGAGCAGGCACATTCAGCTTAGAATGCCTGTTGACAGCTCCTCCTCCTTTCCTATGGGCTTTCTGCAGTGCGAACGCACCTCCGAAAAGGAAAGCAACCTACTCACGGCCTTAAAATTCAACGGGACATGGGATTCCCAGCCGGTCACCCATACTGGTACTTGCCAGGCCTCAAGCTGGCTGGCGGCCGCAATCTGACGAGAGCAGGCACATTCAGCTTAGAATGCCCGTTGAGAGCTCCTCCTCCTTTCCTATGGGCTTTCTGCAGTGCGAACGCACCTCCGAAAAGGAAAGCAACCTACTCACGGCCTTAAAAGTCAACGGGACCTGCGATTCCCAGCCGGTCACCCATACTGGTACTTGCCAGGCCTCAAGCTGGCTGGCGGCCGCGATCTGACGAGAGCAGGCACATTCAGCTTAGAATGCCCGTTGACAGCTCCTCCTCCTTTCCTACGGGCTTTCTGCAGTGCGAACGCACCTCCGAAAAGGAAAGAAACCTACTCACGGCCTTAAAAGTCAACGGGACCTGGGATTCCCAGCCGGTCACCCATACTGGTACTTGCCAGGCCTCAAGCTGGCTGACGGCCGCGATCTGACGAGAGCAGGCACATTCAGCTTAGAATTCCCGTTGACAGCTCCTCCTCCTTTCCTATGGGCTTTCTGCAGTGCGAACGCACCTCCGAAAAGGAAAGAAACCTACTCACGGCCTTAAAAGTCAACGGGACCTGGGATTCCCAGCCGGTCACCCATACTGGTACTTGCCAGGCCTCAAGCTGGCTGGCGGCCGCGATCTGACGAGAGCAGGCACATTCAGCTTAGAATGCCCGTTGACAGCTCCTCCTCCTTTCCTATGGGCTTTCTGCAGTGCGAACGCACCTCCAAAAAGGAAAGAAACCTACTCACGGCCTTAAAAGTCAACGGGACCTGGGATTCCCAGCCGGTCACCCATACAGGTACTGGCCAGGCCTCAAGCTGGCTGGCGGCCGCGATCTGACGAGAGCAGGCACATTCAGCTTAGAATGCCCGTTGACAGCTCCTCCTCCTTTCCTATGGGCTTTCTGCAGTGCGAACGCACCTCCGAAAAGGAAAGCAACCTACTCACGGCCTTAAAAGTCAACAGGACCTGGGATTCCCAGGCGGTCACCCATACTGGTACTTGCCAGGCCTCAAGCTGGCTGGCGGCCGCGATCTGACGAGAGCAGGCACATTCAGCTTAGAATGCCCGTTGACAGCTCCTCCTCCTTTCCTATGGGCTTTCTGCAGTGCGAACGCACCTCCGAAAAGGAAAGGAACCTACTCACGGCCTTAAAAGTCAACGGGACCTGGGATTCCCAGCCGGTCACCCATACTGGTACTTGCCAGGCCTCAAGCTGGCTGGTGGCCGCGATCTGACGAGAGCAGGCACATTCAGCTTAGAATGCCCGTTGACAGCTCCTCCTCCTTTCCTATGGGCTTTCTGCAGTGCGAACGCACCTCCGAAACGGAAAGAAACCTACTCACGGCCTTAAAAGTCAACGGGACCTGGGATTCCCAGCCGGTCACCCATACTGGTACTTGCCAGGCCTCAAGCTGGCTGGCGGCCGCGATCTGACGAGAGCAGGCACATTCAGCTTAGAATGCCCGTTGACAGCTCCTCCTCCTTTCCTATGGGCTTTCTGCAGTGCGAACGCACCTCCAAAAAGGAAAGAAACCTACTCACGGCCTTAAAAGTCAACGGGACCTGGGATTCCCAGCCGGTCACCCATACTGGTACTTGCCAGGCCTCAAGCTGGCTGGCGGCCGCGATCTGACGAGAGCAGGCACATTCAGCTTAGAATGCCCGTTGACAGCTCCTCCTCCTTTCCTATGGGCTTTCTGCAGTGCGAACGCACTTCCGAAAAGGAAAGAAACCTACTCACGGCCTTAAAAGTCAACGGGACCTGGGATTCCCAGCCGGTCACCCATACTGGTACTTGCCAGGCCTCAAGCTGGCTGGCGGCCGCGATCTGACGAGAGCAGGCACATTCAGCTTAGAATGCCAGTTGACAGCTCCTCCTCCTTTCCTATGGGCTTTCTGCAGTGTGAACGCACCTCCGAAAAGGAAAGAAACCTACTCACGGCCTTAAAAGTCAACGGGACCTGGGATTCCCAGCCGGTCACCCATACTGGTACTTGCCAGGCCTCAAGCTGGCTGGCGGCCGCGATCTGACGAGAGCAGGAACATTCAGCTTAGAATGCCTGTTGACAGCTCCTCCTCCTTTCCTATGGGCTTTCTGCAGTGCGAACGCACCTCCGAAAAGGAAAGCAACCTACTCACGGCCTTAAAATTCAACGGGACATGGGATTCCCAGCCGGTCACCCATACTGGTACTTGCCAGGCCTCAAGCTGGCTGGCGGCCGCAATCTGACGAGAGCAGGCACATTCAGCTTAGAATGCCCGTTGAGAGCTCCTCCTCCTTTCCTATGGGCTTTCTGCAGTGCGAACGCACCTCCGAAAAGGAAAGCAACCTACTCACGGCCTTAAAAGTCAACGGGACCTGCGATTCCCAGCCGGTCACCCATACTGGTACTTGCCAGGCCTCAAGCTGGCTGGCGGCCGCGATCTGACGAGAGCAGGCACATTCAGCTTAGAATGCCCGTTGACAGCTCCTCCTCCTTTCCTACGGGCTTTCTGCAGTGCGAACGCACCTCCGAAAAGGAAAGAAACCTACTCACGGCCTTAAAAGTCAACGGGACCTGGGATTCCCAGCCGGTCACCCATACTGGTACTTGCCAGGCCTCAAGCTGGCTGGCGGCCGCGATCTGACGAGAGCAGGCACATTCAGCTTAGAATGCCCGTTGACAGCTCCTCCTCCTTTCCTATGGGCTTTCTGCAGTGCGAACGCACCTCCAAAAAGGAAAATAACCTACTCACGGCCTTAAAAGTCAACGGGACCTGGGATTCCCAGCCGGTCACCCATACAGGTACTGGCCAGGCCTCAAGCTGGCTGGCGGCCGCGATCTGACGAGAGCAGGCACATTCAGCTTAGAATGCCCGTTGACAGCTCCTCCTCCTTTCCTATGGGCTTTCTGCAGTGCGAACGCACCTCCGAAAAGGAAAGAAACCTACTCACGGCCTTAAAAGTCAACGGGACCTGGGATTCCCAGCCGGTCACCCATACTGGTACTTGCCAGGCCTCAAGCTGGCTGGCGGCCGCGATCTGACGAGAGCAGGCACATTCAGCTTAGAATGCCCGTTGACAGCTCCTCCTCCTTTCCTATGGGCTTTCTGCAGTGCGAACGCACCTCCAAAAAGGAAAGAAACCTACTCACGGCCTTAAAAGTCAACGGGACCTGGGATTCCCAGCCGGTCACCCATACAGGTACTGGCCAGGCCTCAAGCTGGCTGGCGGCCGCGATCTGACGAGAGCAGGCACATTCAGCTTAGAATGCCCGTTGACAGCTCCTCCTCCTTTCCTATGGGCTTTCTGCAGTGCGAACGCACCTCCGAAAAGGAAAGCAACCTACTCACGGCCTTAAAAGTCAACAGGACCTGGGATTCCCAGGCGGTCACCCATACTGGTACTTGCCAGGCCTCAAGCTGGCTGGCGGCCGCGATCTGACGAGAGCAGGCACATTCAGCTTAGAATGCCCGTTGACAGCTCCTCCTCCTTTCCTATGGGCTTTCTGCAGTGCGAACGCACCTCCGAAAAGGAAAGGAACCTACTCACGGCCTTAAAAGTCAACGGGACCTGGGATTCCCAGCCGGTCACCCATACTGGTACTTGCCAGGCCTCAAGCTGGCTGGTGGCCGCGATCTGACGAGAGCAGGCACATTCAGCTTAGAATGCCCGTTGACAGCTCCTCCTCCTTTCCTATGGGCTTTCTGCAGTGCGAACGCACCTCCGAAACGGAAAGAAACCTACTCACGGCCTTAAAAGTCAACGGGACCTGGGATTCCCAGCCGGTCACCCATACTGGTACTTGCCAGGCCTCAAGCTGGCTGGCGGCCGCGATCTGACGAGAGCAGGCACATTCAGCTTAGAATGCCCGTTGACAGCTCCTCCTCCTTTCCTATGGGCTTTCTGCAGTGCGAACGCACCTCCAAAAAGGAAAGAAACCTACTCACGGCCTTAAAAGTCAACGGGACCTGGGATTCCCAGCCGGTCACCCATACTGGTACTTGCCAGGCCTCAAGCTGGCTGGCGGCCGCGATCTGACGAGAGCAGGCACATTCAGCTTAGAATGCCCGTTGACAGCTCCTCCTCCTTTCCTATGGGCTTTCTGCAGTGCGAACGCACTTCCGAAAAGGAAAGAAACCTACTCACGGCCTTAAAAGTCAACGGGACCTGGGATTCCCAGCCGGTCACCCATACTGGTACTTGCCAGGCCTCAAGCTGGCTGGCGGCCGCGATCTGACGAGAGCAGGCACATTCAGCTTAGAATGCCAGTTGACAGCTCCTCCTCCTTTCCTATGGGCTTTCTGCAGTGTGAACGCACCTCCGAAAAGGAAAGAAACCTACTCACGGCCTTAAAAGTCAACGGGACCTGGGATTCCCAGCCGGTCACCCATACTGGTACTTGCCAGGCCTCAAGCTGGCTGGCGGCCGCGATCTGACGAGAGCAGGCACATTCAGCTTAGAATGCCTGTTGACAGCTCCTCCTCCTTTCCTATGGGCTTTCTGCAGTGCGAACGCACCTCCGAAAAGGAAAGCAACCTACTCACGGCCTTAAAATTCAACGGGACATGGGATTCCCAGCCGGTCACCCATACTGGTACTTGCCAGGCCTCAAGCTGGCTGGCGGCCGCAATCTGACGAGAGCAGGCACATTCAGCTTAGAATGCCCGTTGAGAGCTCCTCCTCCTTTCCTATGGGCTTTCTGCAGTGCGAACGCACCTCCGAAAAGGAAAGCAACCTACTCACGGCCTTAAAAGTCAACGGGACCTGCGATTCCCAGCCGGTCACCCATACTGGTACTTGCCAGGCCTCAAGCTGGCTGGCGGCCGCGATCTGACGAGAGCAGGCACATTCAGCTTAGAATGCCCGTTGACAGCTCCTCCTCCTTTCCTACGGGCTTTCTGCAGTGCGAACGCACCTCCGAAAAGGAAAGAAACCTACTCACGGCCTTAAAAGTCAACGGGACCTGGGATTCCCAGCCGGTCACCCATACTGGTACTTGCCAGGCCTCAAGCTGGCTGACGGCCGCGATCTGACGAGAGCAGGCACATTCAGCTTAGAATTCCCGTTGACAGCTCCTCCTCCTTTCCTATGGGCTTTCTGCAGTGCGAACGCACCTCCGAAAAGGAAAGAAACCTACTCACGGCCTTAAAAGTCAACGGGACCTGGGATTCCCAGCCGGTCACCCATACTGGTACTTGCCAGGCCTCAAGCTGGCTGGCGGCCGCGATCTGACGATTGCAGGCACATTCAGCTTAGAATGCCCGTTGACAGCTCCTCCTCCTTTCCTATGGGCTTTCTGCAGTGCGAACGCACCTCCAAAAAGGAAAATAACCTACTCACGGCCTTAAAAGTCAACGGGACCTGGGATTCCCAGCCGGTCACCCATACAGGTACTGGCCAGGCCTCAAGCTGGCTGGCGGCCGCGATCTGACGAGAGCAGGCACATTCAGCTTAGAATGCCCGTTGACAGCTCCTCCTCCTTTCCTATGGGCTTTCTGCAGTGCGAACGCACCTCCGAAAAGGAAAGCAACCTACTCACGGCCTTAAAAGTCAACAGGACCTGGGATTCCCAGGCGGTCACCCATACTGGTACTTGCCAGGCCTCAAGCTGGCTGGCGGCCGCGATCTGACGAGAGCAGGCACATTCAGCTTAGAATGCCCGTTGACAGCTCCTCCTCCTTTCCTATGGGCTTTCTGCAGTGCGAACGCACCTCCGAAACGGAAAGAAACCTACTCACGGCCTTAAAAGTCAACGGGACCTGGGATTCCCAGCCGGTCACCCATACTGGTACTTGCCAGGCCTCAAGCTGGCTGGCGGCCGCGATCTGACGAGAGCAGGCACATTCAGCTTAGAATGCCCGTTGACAGCTCCTCCTCCTTTCCTATGGGCTTTCTGCAGTGCGAACGCACCTCCGAAAAGGAAAGAAACCTACTCACGGCCTTAAAAGTCAACGGGACCTGGGATTCCCAGCCGGTCACCCATACTGGTACTTGCCAGGCCTCAAGCTGGCTGGCGGCCGCGATCTGACGAGAGCAGGCACATTCAGCTTAGAATGCCCGTTGAGAGCTCCTCCTCCTTTCCTATGGGCTTTCTGCAGTGCGAACGCACCTCCAAAAAGGAAAGCAACCTACTCACGGCCTTAAAAGTCAACGGGACCTGGGATTCCCAGCCGGTCACCCATACTGGTACTTGCCAGGCCTCAAGCTGGCTGGCGGCCGCGATCTGACGAGAGCAGGCACATTCAGCTTAGAATGCCCGTTGACAGCTCCTCCTCCTTTCCTACGGGCTTTCTGCAGTGCGAACGCACCTCCGAAAAGGAAAGAAACCTACTCACGGCCTTAAAAGTCAACGGGACCTGGGATTCCCAGCCGGTCACCCATACTGGTACTTGCCAGGCCTCAAGCTGGCTGACGGCCGCGATCTGACGAGAGCAGGCACATTCAGCTTAGAATTCCCGTTGACAGCTCCTCCTCCTTTCCTATGGGCTTTCTGCAGTGCGAACGCACCTCCGAAAAGGAAAGAAACCTACTCACGGCCTTAAAAGTCAACGGGACCTGGGATTCCCAGCCGGTCACCCATACTGGTACTTGCCAGGCCTCAAGCTGGCTGGCGGCCGCGATCTGACGAGAGCAGGCACATTCAGCTTAGAATGCCCGTTGACAGCTCCTCCTCCTTTCCTATGGGCTTTCTGCAGTGCGAACGCACCTCCAAAAAGGAAAGAAACCTACTCACGGCCTTAAAAGTCAACGGGACCTGGGATTCCCAGCCGGTCACCCATACAGGTACTGGCCAGGCCTCAAGCTGGCTGGCGGCCGCGATCTGACGAGAGCAGGCACATTCAGCTTAGAATGCCCGTTGACAGCTCCTCCTCCTTTCCTATGGGCTTTCTGCAGTGCGAACGCACCTCCGAAAAGGAAAGCAACCTACTCACGGCCTTAAAAGTCAACAGGACCTGGGATTCCCAGGCGGTCACCCATACTGGTACTTGCCAGGCCTCAAGCTGGCTGGCGGCCGCGATCTGACGAGAGCAGGCACATTCAGCTTAGAATGCCCGTTGACAGCTCCTCCTCCTTTCCTATGGGCTTTCTGCAGTGCGAACGCACCTCCGAAACGGAAAGAAACCTACTCACGGCCTTAAAAGTCAACGGGACCTGGGATTCCCAGCCGGTCACCCATACTGGTACTTGCCAGGCCTCAAGCTGGCTGGCGGCCGCGATCTGACGAGAGCAGGCACATTCAGCTTAGAATGCCCGTTGACAGCTCCTCCTCCTTTCCTATGGGCTTTCTGCAGTGTGAACGCACCTCCGAAAAGGAAAGAAACCTACTCACGGCCTTAAAAGTCAACGGGACCTGGGATTCCCAGCCGGTCACCCATACTGGTACTTGCCAGGCCTCAAGCTGGCTGGCGGCCGCGATCTGACGAGAGCAGGCACATTCAGCTTAGAATGCCCGTTGAGAGCTCCTCCTCCTTTCCTATGGGCTTTCTGCAGTGCGAACGCACCTCCGAAAAGGAAAGCAACCTACTCACGGCCTTAAAAGTCAACGGGACCTGGGATTCCCAGCCGGTCACCCATACTGGTACTTGCCAGGCCTCAAGCTGGCTGGCGGCCGCGATCTGACGAGAGCAGGCACATTCAGCTTAGAATGCCCGTTGACAGCTCCTCCTCCTTTCCTACGGGCTTTCTGCAGTGCGAACGCACCTCCGAAAAGGAAAGAAACCTACTCACGGCCTTAAAAGTCAACGGGACCTGGGATTCCCAGCCGGTCACCCATACTGGTACTTGCCAGGCCTCAAGCTGGCTGGCGGCCGCGATCTGACGAGAGCAGGCACATTCAGCTTAGAATTCCCGTTGACAGCTCCTCCTCCTTTCCTATGGGCTTTCTGCAGTGCGAACGCACCTCCGAAAAGGAAAGAAACCTACTCACGGCCTTAAAAGTCAACGGGACCTGGGATTCCCAGCCGGTCACCCATACTGGTACTTGCCAGGCCTCAAGCTGGCTGGCGGCCGCGATCTGACGAGAGCAGGCACATTCAGCTTAGAATGCCCGTTGACAGCTCCTCCTCCTTTCCTATGGGCTTTCTGCAGTGCGAACGCACCTCCAAAAAGGAAAGAAACCTACTCACGGCCTTAAAAGTCAACGGGACCTGGGATTCCCAGCCGGTCACCCATACTGGTACTTGCCAGGCCTCAAGCTGGCTGGCGGCCGCGATCTGACGAGAGCAGGCACATTCAGCTTAGAATGCCCGTTGACAGCTCCTCCTCCTTTCCTATGGGCTTTCTGCAGTGCGAACGCACCTCCGAAAAGGAAAGCAACCTACTCACGGCCTTAAAAGTCAACAGGACCTGGGATTCCCAGCCGGTCACCCATACTGGTACTTGCCAGGCCTCAAGCTGGCGGCCGCGATCTGACGAGAGCAGGCACATTCAGCTTAGAATGCCCGTTGACAGCTCCTCCTCCTTTCCTATGGGCTTTCTGCAGTGCGAACGCACCTCCGAAACGGAAAGAAACCTACTCACGGCCTTAAAAGTCAACGGGACCTGGGATTCCCAGCCGGTCACCCATACTGGTACTTGCCAGGCCTCAAGCTGGCTGGCGGCCGCGATCTGACGAGAGCAGGCACATTCAGCTTAGAATGCCCGTTGACAGCTCCTCCTCCTTTCCTATGGGCTTTCTGCAGTGCGAACGCACCTCCGAAAAGGAAAGAAACCTACTCACGGCCTTAAAAGTCAACGGGACCTGGGATTCCCAGCCGGTCACCCATACTGGTACTTGCCAGGCCTCAAGCTGGCTGGCGGCCGCGATCTGACGAGAGCAGGCACATTCAGCTTAGAATGCCCGTTGACAGCTCCTCCTCCTTTCCTATGGGCTTTCTGCAGTGCGAACGCACCTCCGAAAAGGAAAGCAACCTACTCACGGCCTTAAAAGTCAACGGGACCTGGGATTCCCAGCCGGTCACCCATACTGGTACTTGCCAGGCCTCAAGCTGGCTGGCGGCCGCGATCTGACGAGAGCAGTCACATTCAGCTTAGAATGCCCATTGACAGCTCCTCCTCCTTTCCTATGGGCTTTCTGCAGTGCGAACGCACCTCCGAAAAGGAAAGAAACCTACTCACGGCCTTAAAAGTCAACGGGACCTGGGATTCCCAGCCGGTCACCCATACTGGTACTTGCCAGGCCTCAAGCTGGCTGGCGGCCGCGATCTGACGAGAGCAGGCACATTCAGCTTAGAATGCCCGTTGACAGCTCCTCCTCCTTTCCTACGGGCTTTCTGCAGTGCGAACGCACCTCCGAAAAGGAAAGAAACCTACTCACGGCCTTAAAAGTCAACGGGACCTGGGATTCCCAGCCGGTCACCCATACTGGTACTTGCCAGGCCTCAAGCTGGCTGGCGGCCGCGATCTGACGAGAGCAGGCACATTCAGCTTAGAATTCCCGTTGACAGCTCCTCGTCCTTTCCTATGGGCTTTCTGCAGTGCGAACGCACCTCCGAAAAGGAAAGAAACCTACTCACGGCCTTAAAAGTCAACGGGACCTGGGATTCCCAGCCGGTCACCCATACTGGTACTTGCCAGGCCTCAAGCTGGCTGGCGGCCGCGATCTGACGAGAGCAGGCACATTCAGCTTAGAATGCCCGTTGACAGCTCCTCCTCCTTTCCTATGGGCTTTCTGCAGTGCGAACGCACCTCCGAAAAGGAAAGAAACCTACTCACGGCCTTAAAAGTCAACGGGACCTGGGATTCCCAGCCGGTCACCCATACTGGTACTTGCCAGGCCTCAAGCTGGCTGGCGGCCGCGATCTGACGAGAGCAGGCACATTCAGCTTAGAATGCCCGTTGACAGCTCCTCCTCCTTTCCTATGGGCTTTCTGCAGTGCGAACGCACCTCCGAAAAGGAAAGAAACCTGCTCACGGCCTTAAAAGTCAACGGGACCTGGGATTCCCAGCCGGTCACCCATACTGGTACTTGCCAGGCCTCAAGCTGGCTGGCGGCCGCGATCTGACGAGAGCAGGCACATTCAGCTTAGAATGCCCGTTGACAACTCCTCCTCCTTTCCTATGGGCTTTCTGCAGTGCGAACGCACCTCCGAAACGGAAAGAAACCTACTCACGGCCTTAAAAGTCAACGGGACCTGGGATTCCCAGCCGGTCACCCATACTGGTACTTGCCAGGCCTCAAGCTGGCTGGCGGCCGTGATCTGACGAGAGCAGGCACATTCAGCTTAGAATGCCCGTTGACAGCTCCTCCTCCTTTCCTATGGGCTTTCTGCAGTGCGAACGCACCTCCGAAAAGGAAAGAAACCTACTCACGGCCTTAAAAGTCAACGGGACCTGGGATTCCCAGCCGGTCACCCATACTTCTACTTGCCAGGCCTCAAGCTGGCTGGCGGCCGCGATCTGACGAGAGCAGGCACATTCAGCTTAGAATGCCCGTTGACAGCTCCTCCTCCTTTCCTATGGGCTTTCTGCAGTGCGAACGCACTTCCGAAAAGGAAAGAAACCTACTCACGGCCTTAAAAGTCAACGGGACCTGGGATTCCCAGCCGGTCACCCATACTGGTACTTGCCAGGCCTCAAGCTGGCTGGCGGCCGCGATCTGACGAGAGCAGGCACATTCAGCTTAGAATGCCCGTTGACAGCTCCGCCTCCTTTCCTATGGGCTTTCTGCAGTGCGAACGCACCTCCGAAAAGGAAAGAAACCTACTCACGGCCTTAAAAGTCAACGGGACCTGGGATTCCCAGCCGGTCACCCATACTGGTACTTGTCAGGCCTCAAGCTGGCTGGCGGCCGCGATCTGACGAGAGCAGGCACATTCAGCTTAGAATGCCCGTTGACAGCTCCTCCTCCTTTCCTATGGGCTTTCTGCAGTGCGAACGCACCTCCGAAACGGAAAGAAACCTACTCACGGCCTTAAAAGTCAACGGGACCTGGGATTCCCAGCCGGTCACCCATACTGGTACTTGCCAGGCCTCAAGCTGGCTGGCGGCCGCGATCTGACGAGAGCAGGCACATTCAGCTTAGAATGCCCGTTGACAGCTCCTCCTCCTTTCCTATGGGCTTTCTGCAGTGCGAAAGCACCTGCGAAAAGGAAAGAAACCTACTCACGGCCTTAAAAGTCAACGGGACCTGGGATTCCCAGCCGGTCACCCATACTGGTACTTGCCAGGCCTCAAGCTGGCTGGCGGCCGCGATCTGACGAGAGCAGGCACATTCAGCTTAGAATGCCCGTTGACAGCTTGTCCTCCTTTCCTATGGGCTTTCTGCAGTGCGAACGCACATCCGAAACGGAAAGAAACCTACTCACGGCCTTAAAAGTCTACGGGACCTGGGATTCCCAGCCGGTCACCCATACTGGTACTTGCCAGGCCTCAAGCTGGCTGGCGGCCGCGATCTGACGAGAGCAGGCACATTCAGCTTAGAATGCCTGTTGACAGCTCCTCCTCCTTTCCTATGGGCTTTCTGCAGTGCGAACGCACCTCCGAAAAGGAAAGCAACCTACTCACGGCCTTAAAAGTCAACGGGACCTGGGATTCCCAGCCGGTCACCCATACTGGTACTTGCCAGGCCTCAAGCTGGCTGGCGGCCGCGATCTGACGAGAGCAGGCACATTCAGCTTAGAATGCCCGTTGACAGCTCCTCCTCCTTTCCTATGGGCTTTCTGCAGTGCGAACGCACCTCCGAAACGGAAAGAAACCTACTCACGGCCTTAAAAGTCAACGGGACCTGGGATTCCCAGCCGGTCACCCATACTGGTACTTGCCAGGCCTCAAGCTGGCTGGCGGCCGCGATCTGACGAGAGCAGGCACATTCAGCTTAGAATGCCCGTTGACAGCTCCTCCTCCTTTCCTATGGGCTTTCTGCAGTGCGAACGCACCTCCGAAAAGGAAAGAAACCTACTCACGGCCTTAAAAGTCAACGGGACCTGGGATTCCCAGCCGGTCACCCATACTGGTACTTGCCAGGCCTCAAGCTGGCTGGCGGCCGCAATCTGACGAGAGCAGGCACATTCAGCTTAGAATGCCCATTGACAGCTCCTCCTCCTTTCCTATGGGCTTTCTGCAGTGCGAACGCACCTCCGAAAAGGAAAAAAACCTACTCACGGCCTTAAAAGTCAACGAGACCTGGGATTCCCAGCCGGTCACCCATACTGGTACTTGCCCGGCCTCAAGCTGGCTGGCGGCCGCGATCTGACGAGAGCAGGCACATTCAGCTTAGAATTCCCGTTGACAGCTCCTCCTCCTTTCCTATGGGCTTTCTGCAGTGCGAACGCACCTCCGAAAAGGAAAGAAACCTACTCACGGCCTTAAAAGTCAACGGGACCTGGGATTCCCAGCCGGTCACCCATACTGGTACTTGCCAGGCCTCAAGCTGGCTGGCGGCCGCGATCTGACGAGAGCAGGCACATTCAGCTTAGAATGCCCGTTGACAGCTCCTCCTCCTTTCCTATGGGCTTTCTGCAGTGCGAACGCACCTCCGAAAAGGAAAGAAACCTACTCAAGGCCTTAAAAGTCAACGGGACCTGGGATTCCCAGCCGGTCACCCATACTGGTACTTGCCAGGCCTCAAGCTGGCTGGCGGCCGCGATCTGACGAGAGCAGGCACATTCAGCTTAGAATGCCCGTTGACAGCTCCTCCTCCTTTCCTACGGGCTTTCTGCAGTGCGAACGCACCTCCGAAACGGAAAGAAACCTACTCACGGCCTTAAAAGTCAACGGGACCTGGGATTCCCAGCCGGTCACCCATACTGGTACTTGCCAGGCCTCAAGCTGGCTGGCGGCCGCGATCTGACGAGAGCAGGCACATTCAGCTTAGAATGCCCGTTGACAGCTCCTCCTCCTTTCCTATGGGCTTTCTGCAGTGCGAACGCACCTGCGAAAAGGAAAGAAACCTACTCACGGCCTTAAAAGTCAACGGGACCTGGGATTCCCAGCCGGTCACCCATACTGGTACTTGCCAGGCCTCAAGCTGGCTGGCGGCCGCGATCTGACGAGAGCAGGCACATTCAGCTTAGAATGCCCGTTGACAGCTCGTCCTCCTTTCCTATGGGCTTTCTGCAGTGCGAACGCACCTCCGAAACGGAAAGAAACCTACTCACGGCCTTAAAAGTCTACGGGACCTGGGATTCCCAGCCGGTCACCCATACTGGTACTTGCCAGGCCTCAAGCTGGCTGGCGGCCGCAATCTGACGAGAGCAGGCACATTCAGCTTAGAATGCCCGTTGACAGCTCCTCCTCCTTTCCTATGGGCTTTCTGCAGTGCGAACGCACCTCCGAAAAGGAAAGCAACCTGCTCACGGCCTTAAAAGTCAACGGGACCTGGGATTCCCAGCCGGTCACCCATACTGGTACTTGCCAGGCCTCAAGCTGGCTGGCGGCCGCGATCTGACGAGAGCAGGCACATTCAGCTTAGAATGCCCGTTGACAACTCCTCCTCCTTTCCTATGGGCTTTCTGCAGTGCGAACGCACCTCCGAAACGGAAAGAAACCTACTCACGGCCTTAAAAGTCAACGGGACCTGGGATTCCCAGCCGGTCACCCATACTGGTACTTGCCAGGCCTCAAGCTGGCTGGCGGCCGTGATCTGACGAGAGCAGGCACATTCAGCTTAGAATGCCCGTTGACAGCTCCTCCTCCTTTCCTATGGGCTTTCTGCAGTGCGAACGCACCTCCGAAAAGGAAAGAAACCTACTCACGGCCTTAAAAGTCAACGGGACCTGGGATTCCCAGCCGGTCACCCATACTTCTACTTGCCAGGCCTCAAGCTGGCTGGCGGCCGCGATCTGACGAGAGCAGGCACATTCAGCTTAGAATGCCCGTTGACAGCTCCTCCTCCTTTCCTATGGGCTTTCTGCAGTGCGAACGCACTTCCGAAAAGGAAAGAAACCTACTCACGGCCTTAAAAGTCAACGGGACCTGGGATTCCCAGCCGGTCACCCATACTGGTACTTGCCAGGCCTCAAGCTGGCTGGCGGCCGCGATCTGACGAGAGCAGGCACATTCAGCTTAGAATGCCCGTTGACAGCTCCGCCTCCTTTCCTATGGGCTTTCTGCAGTGCGAACGCACCTCCGAAAAGGAAAGAAACCTACTCACGGCCTTAAAAGTCAACGGGACCTGGGATTCCCAGCCGGTCACCCATACTGGTACTTGTCAGGCCTCAAGCTGGCTGGCGGCCGCGATCTGACGAGAGCAGGCACATTCAGCTTAGAATGCCCGTTGACAGCTCCTCCTCCTTTCCTATGGGCTTTCTGCAGTGCGAACGCACCTCCGAAACGGAAAGAAACCTACTCACGGCCTTAAAAGTCAACGGGACCTGGGATTCCCAGCCGGTCACCCATACTGGTACTTGCCAGGCCTCAAGCTGGCTGGCGGCCGCGATCTGACGAGAGCAGGCACATTCAGCTTAGAATGCCCGTTGACAGCTCCTCCTCCTTTCCTATGGGCTTTCTGCAGTGCGAACGCACCTGCGAAAAGGAAAGAAACCTACTCACGGCCTTAAAAGTCAACGGGACCTGGGATTCCCAGCCGGTCACCCATACTGGTACTTGCCAGGCCTCAAGCTGGCTGGCGGCCGCGATCTGACGAGAGCAGGCACATTCAGCTTAGAATGCCCGTTGACAGCTCGTCCTCCTTTCCTATGGGCTTTCTGCAGTGCGAACGCACATCCGAAACGGAAAGAAACCTACTCACGGCCTTAAAAGTCTACGGGACCTGGGATTCCCAGCCGGTCACCCATACTGGTACTTGCCAGGCCTCAAGCTGGCTGGCGGCCGCGATCTGACGAGAGCAGGCACATTCAGCTTAGAATGCCCGTTGACAGCTCCTCCTCCTTTCCTATGGGCTTTCTGCAGTGCGAACGCACCTCCGAAAAGGAAAGCAACCTACTCACGGCCTTAAAAGTCAACGGGACCTGGGATTCCCAGCCGGTCACCCATACTGGTACTTGCCAGGCCTCAAGCTGGCTGGCGGCCGCGATCTGACGAGAGCAGGCACATTCAGCTTAGAATGCCCGTTGACAGCTCCTCCTCCTTTCCTATGGGCTTTCTGCAGTGCGAACGCACCTCCGAAACGGAAAGAAACCTACTCACGGCCTTAAAAGTCAACGGGACCTGGGATTCCCAGCCGGTCACCCATACTGGTACTTGCCAGGCCTCAAGCTGGCTGGCGGCCGCGATCTGACGAGAGCAGGCACATTCAGCTTAGAATGCCCGTTGACAGCTTCTCCTCCTTTCCTATGGGCTTTCTGCAGTGCGAACGCACCTCCGAAAAGGAAAGAAACCTACTCACGGCCTTAAAAGTCAACGGGACCTGGGATTCCCAGCCGGTCACCCATACTGGTACTTGCCAGGCCTCAAGCTGGCTGGCGGCCGCAATCTGACGAGAGCAGGCACATTCAGCTTAGAATGCCCATTGACAGCTCCTCCTCCTTTCCTATGGGCTTTCTGCAGTGCGAACGCACCTCCGAAAAGGAAAAAAACCTACTCACGGCCTTAAAAGTCAACGAGACCTGGGATTCCCAGCCGGTCACCCATACTGGTACTTGCCCGGCCTCAAGCTGGCTGGCGGCCGCGATCTGACGAGAGCAGGCACATTCAGCTTAGAATTCCCGTTGACAGCTCCTCCTCCTTTCCTATGGGCTTTCTGCAGTGCGAACGCACCTCCGAAAAGGAAAGAAACCTACTCACGGCCTTAAAAGTCAACGGGACCTGGGATTCCCAGCCGGTCACCCATACTGGTACTTGCCAGGCCTCAAGCTGGCTGGCGGCCGCGATCTGACGAGAGCAGGCACATTCAGCTTAGAATGCCCGTTGACAGCTCCTCCTCCTTTCCTATGGGCTTTCTGCAGTGCGAACGCACCTCCGAAAAGGAAAGAAACCTACTCACGGCCTTAAAAGTCAACGGGACCTGGGATTCCCAGCCGGTCACCCATACTGGTACTTGCCAGGCCTCAAGCTGGCTGGCGGCCGCGATCTGACGAGAGCAGGCACATTCAGCTTAGAATGCCCGTTGACAGCTCCTCCTCCTTTCCTATGGGCTTTCTGCAGTGCGAACGCACCTCCGAAAAGGAAAGAAACCTACTCAAGGCCTTAAAAGTCAACGGGACCTGGGATTCCCAGCCGGTCACCCATACTGGTACTTGCCAGGCCTCAAGCTGGCTGGCGGCCGCGATCTGACGAGAGCAGGCATATTCAGCTTAGAATGCCCGTTGACAGCTTCTCCTCCTTTCCTATGGGCTTTCTGCAGTGCGAACGCACCTCCGAAAAGGAAAGAAACCTACTCACGGCCTTAAAAGTCAACGGGACCTGGGATTCCCAGCCGGTCACCCATACTGGTACTTGCCAGGCCTCAAGCTGGCTGGCGGCCGCGATCTGACGAGAGCAGGCACATTCAGCTTAGAATGCCCGTTGACAGCTCCTCCTCCTTTCCTATGGGCTTTCTGCAGTGCGAACGCACCTCCGAAAAGGAAAGAAACCTACTCACGGCCTTAAAAGTCAACGGGACCTGGGATTCCCAGCCGGTCACCCATACTGGTACTTGCCAGGCCTCAAGCTGGCTGGCGGCCGCGATCTGACGAGAGCAGGCACATTCAGCTTAGAATGCCCGTTGACAGCTCCTCCTCCTTTCCTATGGGCTTTCTGCAGTGCGAACGCACCTCCGAAACGGAAAGAAACCTACTCACGGCCTTAAAAGTCAACGGGACCTGGGATTCCCAGCCGGTCACCCATACTGGTACTTGCCAGGCCTCAAGCTGGCTGGCGGCCGCGATCTGACGAGAGCAGGCACATTCAGCTTAGAATGCCCATTGACAGCTCCTCCTCCTTTCCTATGGGCTTTCTGCAGTGCGAACGCACCTGCGAAAAGGAAAGAAACCTACTCACGGCCTTAAAAGTCAACGGGACCTGGGATTCCCAGCCGGTCACCCATACTGGTACTTGCCAGGCCTCAAGCTGGCTGGCGGCCGCGATCTGACGAGAGCAGGCACATTCAGCTTAGAATGCCCGTTGACAGCTCCTCCTCCTTTCCTATGGGCTTTCTGCAGTGCGAACGCACCTCCGAAAAGGAAAGAAACCTACTCACGGCCTTAAAAGTCAACGGGACCTGGGATTCCTAGCCGGTCACCCATACTGGTACTTGCCAGGCCTCAAGCTGGCTGGCGGCCGCGATCTGACGAGAGCAGGCACATTCAGCTTAGAATGCCCGTTGACAGCTCCTCCTCCTTTCCTATGGGCTTTCTGCAGTGCGAACGCACCTCCGAAAAGGAAAGAAACCTACTCAAGGCCTTAAAAGTCAACGGGACCTGGGATTCCCAGCCGGTCACCCATACTGGTACTTGCCAGGCCTCAAGCTGGCTGGCGGCCGCGATCTGACGAGAGCAGGCATATTCAGCTTAGAATGCCCGTTGACAGCTTCTCCTCCTTTCCTATGGGCTTTCTGCAGTGCGAACGCACCTCCGAAAAGGAAAGAAACCTACTCACGGCCTTAAAAGTCAACGGGACCTGGGATTCCCAGCCGGTCACCCATACTGGTACTTGCCAGGCCTCAAGCTGGCTGGCGGCCGCGATCTGACGAGAGCAGGCACATTCAGCTTAGAATGCCCGTTGACAGCTCCTCCTCCTTTCCTATGGGCTTTCTGCAGTGCGAACGCACCTCCGAAAAGGAAAGAAACCTACTCACGGCCTTAAAAGTCAACGGGACCTGGGATTCCCAGCCGGTCACCCATACTGGTACTTGCCAGGCCTCAAGCTGGCTGGCGGCCGCGATCTGACGAGAGCAGGCACATTCAGCTTAGAATGCCCGTTGACAGCTCCTCCTCCTTTCCTATGGGCTTTCTGCAGTGCGAACGCACCTCCGAAACGGAAAGAAACCTACTCACGGCCTTAAAAGTCAACGGGACCTGGGATTCCCAGCCGGTCACCCATACTGGTACTTGCCAGGCCTCAAGCTGGCTGGCGGCCGCGATCTGACGAGAGCAGGCACATTCAGCTTAGAATGCCCGTTGACAGCTCCTCCTCCTTTCCTATGGGCTTTCTGCAGTGCGAACGCACCTCCGAAACGGAAAGAAACCTACTCACGGCCTTAAAAGTCTACGGGACCTGGGATTCCCAGCCGGTCACCCATACTGGTACTTGCCATGCCTCAAGCTGGCTGGCGGCCGCAATCTGACGAGAGCAGGCACATTCAGCTTAGAATGCCCGTTGACAGCTCCTCCTCCTTTCCTATGGGCTTTCTGCAGTGCGAACGCACCTCCGAAAAGGAAAGCAACCTACTCACGGCCTTAAAAGTCAACGGGACCTGGGATTCCCAGCCGGTCACCCATACTGGTACTTGCCAGGCCTCAAGCTGGCTGGCGGCCGCAATCTGACGAGAGCAGGCACATTCAGCTTAGAATGCCCATTGACAGCTCCTCCTCCTTTCCTATGGGCTTTCTGCAGTGCGAACGCACCCCCGAAAAGGAAAGAAACCTACTCACGGCCTTAAAAGTCAACGGGACCTGGGATTCCCAGCCGGTCACCCATACTGGTACTTGCCCGGCCTCAAGCTGGCTGGCGGCCGCGATCTGACGAGAGCAGGCACATTCAGCTTAGAATTCCCATTGACAGCTCCTCCTCCTTTCCTATGGGCTTTCTGCAGTGCGAACGCACCTCCGAAAAGGAAAGAAACCTACTCACGGCCTTAAAAGTCAACGGGACCTAGGATTCCCAGCCGGTCACCCATACTGGTACTTGCCAGGCCTCAAGCTGGCTGGCGGCCGCGATCTGACGAGAGCAGGCACATTCAGCTTAGAATACCCGTTGACAGCTCCTCCTCCTTTCCTATGGGCTTTCTGCAGTGCGAACGCACCTCCGAAAAGGAAAGAAACCTACTCACGGCCTTAAAAGTCAACGGGACCTGGGATTCCCAGCCGGTCACCCATACTGGTACTTGCCAGGCCTCAAGCTGGCTGGCGGCCGCTTTCTGACGAGAGCAGGCACATTCAGCTTAGAATGCCCGTTGACAGCTCCTCCTCCTTTCCTATGGGCTTTCTGCAGTGCGAACGCACCTCCGAAACGGAAAGAAACCTACTCACGGCCTTAAAAGTCAACGGGACCTGGGATTCCCAGCCGGTCACCCATACTGGTACTTGCCAGGCCTCAAGCTGGCTGGCGGCCGCGATCTGACGAGAGCAGGCACATTCAGCTTAGAATGCCCGTTGACAGCTCCTCCTCCTTTCCTATGGGCTTTCTGCAGTGCGAACGCACCTCCGAAAAGGAAAGAAACCTACTCACGGCCTTAAAAGTCAACGGGACCTGGGATTCCCAGCCGGTCACCCATACTGGTACTTGCCAGGCCTCAAGCTGGCTGGCGGCCGCGATCTGACGAGAGCAGGCACATTCAGCTTAGAATGCCCGTTGACAGCTCCTCCTCCTATCCTATGGGCTTTCTGCAGTGCGAACGCACCTCCGAAACGGAAAGAAACCTACTCACGGCCTTAAAAGTCAACGGGACCTGGGATTCCCAGCCGGTCACCCATACTGGTACTTGCCAGGCCTCAAGCTGGCTGGCGGCCGCGATCTGACGAGAGCAGGTACATTCAGCTTAGAATGCCCGTTGACAGCTCCTCCTCCTTTCCTATGGGCTTTCTGCAGTGCGAACGCACCTCCGAAAAGGAAAGAAACCTACTCACGGCCTTAAAAGTCAACGGGACCTGGGATTCCCAGCCGGTCACCCATACTGGTACTTGCCAGGCCTCAAGCTGGCTGGCGGCCGCGATCTGACGAGAGCAGGCACATTCAGCTTAGAATGCTCGTTGACAGCTCCTCCTCCTTTCCTATGGGCTTTCTGCAGTGCGAACGCACCTCCGAAAAGGAAAGAAACCTACTCACGGCCTTAAAAGTCAACGGGACCTGGGATTCCCAGCCGGTCACCCATACTGGTACTTGCCAGGTCTCAAGCTGGCTGGCGGCCGCGATCTGACGAGAGCAGGCACATTCAGCTTAGAATGCCCGTTGACAGCTCCTCCTCCTTTCCTATGGGCTTTCTGCAGTGCGAACGCACCTCCGAAAAGGAAAGAAACCTACTCACGGCCTTAAAAGTCAACGGGACCTGGGATTCCCAGCCGGTCACCCATACTGGTACTTGCCAGGCCTCAAGCTGGCTGGCGGCCGCGATCTGACGAGAGCAGGCACATTCAGCTTAGAATGCCCGTTGACAGCTCCTCCTCCTTTCCTATGGGCTTTCTGCAGTGCGAACGCACCTCCGAAACGGAAAGAAACCTACTCACGGCCTTAAAAGACAACGGGACCTGGGATTCCCAGCCGGTCACCCATACTGGTACTTGCCAGGCCTCAAGCTGGCTGGCGGCCGCGATCTGACGAGAGCAGGCACATTCAGCTTAGAATGCCCGTTGACAGCTCCTCCTCCTTTCCTATGGGCTTTCTGCAGTGCGAACGCACCTGCGAAAAGGAAAGAAACCTACTCACGGCCTTAAAAGTCAACGGGACCTGGGATTCCCAGCCGGTCACCCATACTGGTACTTGCCAGGCCTCAAGCTGGCTGGCGGCCGCGATCTGACGAGAGCAGGCACATTCAGCTTAGAATGCCCGTTGACAGCTCGTCCTCCTTTCCTATGGGCTTTCTGCAGTGCGAACGCACCTCCGAAACGGAAAGAAACCTACTCACGGCCTTAAAAGTCTACGGGACCTGGGATTCCCAGCCGGTCACCCATACTGGTACTTGCCAGGCCTCAAGCTGGCTGGCGGCCGCAATCTGACGAGAGCAGGCACATTCAGCTTAGAATGCCCGTTGACAGCTCCTCCTCCTTTCCTATGGGCTTTCTGCAGTGCGAACGCACCTCCGAAAAGGAAAGCAACCTACTCACGGCCTTAAAAGTCAACGGGACCTGGGATTCCCAGCCGGTCACCCATACTGGTACTTGCCAGGCCTCAAGCTGGCTGGCGGCCGCAATCTGACGAGAGCAGGCACATTCAGCTTAGAATGCCCATTGACAGCTCCTCCTCCTTTCCTATGGGCTTTCTGCAGTGCGAACGCACCTCCGAAAAGGAAAGAAACCTACTCACGGCCTTAAAAGTCAACGGGACCTGGGATTCCCAGCCGGTCACCCATACTGGTACTTGCCAGGCCTCAAGCTGGCTGGCGGCCGCGATCTGACGAGAGCAGGCACATTCAGCTTAGAATGCCCGTTGACAGCTTCTCCTCCTTTCCTATGGGCTTTCTGCAGTGCGAACGCACCTCCGAAAAGGAAAGAAACCTACTCACGGCCTTAAAAGTCAACGGGACCTGGGATTCCCAGCCGGTCACCCATACTGGTACTTGCCAGGCCTCAAGCTGGCTGGCGGCCGCGATCTGACGAGAGCAGGCACATTCAGCTTAGAATGCCCGTTGACAGCTCCTCCTCCTTTCCTATGGGCTTTCTGCAGTGCGAACGCACCTCCGAAAAGGAAAGAAACCTACTCACGGCCTTAAAAGTCAACGGGACCTGGGATTCCCAGCCGGTCACCCATACTGGTACTTGCCAGGCCTCAAGCTGGCTGGCGGCCGCGATCTGACGAGAGCAGGCACATTCAGCTTAGAATGCCCGTTGACAGCTCCTCCTCCTTTCCTACGGGCTTTCTGCAGTGCGAACGCACCTCCGAAACGGAAAGAAACCTACTCACGGCCTTAAAAGTCAACGGGACCTGGGATTCCCAGCCGGTCACCCATACTGGTACTTGCCAGGCCTCAAGCTGGCTGGCGGCCGCGATCTGACGAGAGCAGGCACATTCAGCTTAGAATGCCCGTTGACAGCTCCTCCTCCTTTCCTATGGGCTTTCTGCAGTGCGAACGCACCTGCGAAAAGGAAAGAAACCTACTCACGGCCTTAAAAGTCAACGGGACCTGGGATTCCCAGCCGGTCACCCATACTGGTACTTGCCAGGCCTCAAGCTGGCTGGCGGCCGCGATCTGACGAGAGCAGGCACATTCAGCTTAGAATGCCCGTTGACAGCTCGTCCTCCTTTCCTATGGGCTTTCTGCAGTGCGAACGCACCTCCGAAACGGAAAGAAACCTACTCACGGCCTTAAAAGTCTACGGGACCTGGGATTCCCAGCCGGTCACCCATACTGGTACTTGCCAGGCCTCAAGCTGGCTGGCGGCCGCAATCTGACGAGAGCAGGCACATTCAGCTTAGAATGCCCGTTGACAGCTCCTCCTCCTTTCCTATGGGCTTTCTGCAGTGCGAACGCACCTCCGAAAAGGAAAGCAACCTGCTCACGGCCTTAAAAGTCAACGGGACCTGGGATTCCCAGCCGGTCACCCATACTGGTACTTGCCAGGCCTCAAGCTGGCTGGCGGCCGCGATCTGACGAGAGCAGGCACATTCAGCTTAGAATGCCCGTTGACAACTCCTCCTCCTTTCCTATGGGCTTTCTGCAGTGCGAACGCACCTCCGAAACGGAAAGAAACCTACTCACGGCCTTAAAAGTCAACGGGACCTGGGATTCCCAGCCGGTCACCCATACTGGTACTTGCCAGGCCTCAAGCTGGCTGGCGGCCGTGATCTGACGAGAGCAGGCACATTCAGCTTAGAATGCCCGTTGACAGCTCCTCCTCCTTTCCTATGGGCTTTCTGCAGTGCGAACGCACCTCCGAAAAGGAAAGAAACCTACTCACGGCCTTAAAAGTCAACGGGACCTGGGATTCCCAGCCGGTCACCCATACTTCTACTTGCCAGGCCTCAAGCTGGCTGGCGGCCGCGATCTGACGAGAGCAGGCACATTCAGCTTAGAATGCCCGTTGACAGCTCCTCCTCCTTTCCTATGGGCTTTCTGCAGTGCGAACGCACTTCCGAAAAGGAAAGAAACCTACTCACGGCCTTAAAAGTCAACGGGACCTGGGATTCCCAGCCGGTCACCCATACTGGTACTTGCCAGGCCTCAAGCTGGCTGGCGGCCGCGATCTGACGAGAGCAGGCACATTCAGCTTAGAATGCCCGTTGACAGCTCCGCCTCCTTTCCTATGGGCTTTCTGCAGTGCGAACGCACCTCCGAAAAGGAAAGAAACCTACTCACGGCCTTAAAAGTCAACGGGACCTGGGATTCCCAGCCGGTCACCCATACTGGTACTTGTCAGGCCTCAAGCTGGCTGGCGGCCGCGATCTGACGAGAGCAGGCACATTCAGCTTAGAATGCCCGTTGACAGCTCCTCCTCCTTTCCTATGGGCTTTCTGCAGTGCGAACGCACCTCCGAACGGGAAAGAAACCTACTCACGGCCTTAAAAGTCAACGGGACCTGGGATTCCCAGCCGGTCACCCATACTGGTACTTGCCAGGCCTCAAGCTGGCTGGCGGCCGCGATCTGACGAGAGCAGGCACATTCAGCTTAGAATGCCCGTTGACAGCTCCTCCTCCTTTCCTATGGGCTTTCTGCAGTGCGAACGCACCTGCGAAAAGGAAAGAAACCTACTCACGGCCTTAAAAGTCAACGGGACCTGGGATTCCCAGCCGGTCACCCATACTGGTACTTGCCAGGCCTCAAGCTGGCTGGCGGCCGCGATCTGACGAGAGCAGGCACATTCAGCTTAGAATGCCCGTTGACAGCTCGTCCTCCTTTCCTATGGGCTTTCTGCAGTGCGAACGCACATCCGAAACGGAAAGAAACCTACTCACGGCCTTAAAAGTCTACGGGACCTGGGATTCCCAGCCGGTCACCCATACTGGTACTTGCCAGGCCTCAAGCTGGCTGGCGGCCGCGATCTGACGAGAGCAGGCACATTCAGCTTAGAATGCCCGTTGACAGCTCCTCCTCCTTTCCTATGGGCTTTCTGCAGTGCGAACGCACCTCCGAAAAGGAAAGCAACCTACTCACGGCCTTAAAAGTCAACGGGACCTGGGATTCCCAGCCGGTCACCCATACTGGTACTTGCCAGGCCTCAAGCTGGCTGGCGGCCGCGATCTGACGAGAGCAGGCACATTCAGCTTAGAATGCCCGTTGACAGCTCCTCCTCCTTTCCTATGGGCTTTCTGCAGTGCGAACGCACCTCCGAAACGGAAAGAAACCTACTCACGGCCTTAAAAGTCAACGGGACCTGGGATTCCCAGCCGGTCACCCATACTGGTACTTGCCAGGCCTCAAGCTGGCTGGCGGCCGCGATCTGACGAGAGCAGGCACATTCAGCTTAGAATGCCTGTTGACAGCTCCTCCTCCTTTCCTATGGGCTTTCTGCAGTGCGAACGCACCTCCGAAAAGGAAAGAAACCTACTCACGGCCTTAAAAGTCAACGGGACCTGGGATTCCCAGCCGGTCACCCATACTGGTACTTGCCAGGCCTCAAGCTGGCTGGCGGCCGCAATCTGACGAGAGCAGGCACATTCAGCTTAGAATGCCCATTGACAGCTCCTCCTCCTTTCCTATGGGCTTTCTGCAGTGCGAACGCACCTCCGAAAAGGAAAAAAACCTACTCACGGCCTTAAAAGTCAACGAGACCTGGGATTCCCAGCCGGTCACCCATACTGGTACTTGCCCGGCCTCAAGCTGGCTGGCGGCCGCGATCTGACGAGAGCAGGCACATTCAGCTTAGAATTCCCGTTGACAGCTCCTCCTCCTTTCCTATGGGCTTTCTGCAGTGCGAACGCACCTCCGAAAAGGAAAGAAACCTACTCACGGCCTTAAAAGTCAACGGGACCTGGGATTCCCAGCCGGTCACCCATACTGGTACTTGCCAGGTCTCAAGCTGGCTGGCGGCCGCGATCTGACGAGAGCAGGCACATTCAGCTTAGAATGCCCGTTGACAGCTCCTCCTCCTTTCCTATGGGCTTTCTGCAGTGCGAACGCACCTCCGAAAAGGAAAGAAACCTACTCACGGCCTTAAAAGTCAACGGGACCTGGGATTCCCAGCCGGTCACCCATACTGGTACTTGCCAGGCCTCAAGCTGGCTGGCGGCCGCGATCTGACGAGAGCAGGCACATTCAGCTTAGAATGCCCGTTGACAGCTCCTCCTCCTTTCCTATGGGCTTTCTGCAGTGCGAACGCACCTCCGAAACGGAAAGAAACCTACTCACGGCCTTAAAAGTCAACGGGACCTGGGATTCCCAGCCGGTCACCCATACTGGTACTTGCCAGGCCTCAAGCTGGCTGGCGGCCGCGATCTGACGAGAGCAGGCACATTCAGCTTAGAATGCCCGTTGACAGCTCCTCCTCCTTTCCTATGGGCTTTCTGCAGTGCGAACGCACCTGCGAAAAGGAAAGAAACCTACTCACGGCCTTAAAAGTCAACGGGACCTGGGATTCCCAGCCGGTCACCCATACTGGTACTTGCCAGGCCTCAAGCTGGCTGGCGGCCGCGATCTGACGAGAGCAGGCACATTCAGCTTAGAATGCCCGTTGACAGCTCGTCCTCCTTTCCTATGGGCTTTCTGCAGTGCGAACGCACCTCCGAAACGGAAAGAAACCTACTCACGGCCTTAAAAGTCTACGGGACCTGGGATTCCCAGCCGGTCACCCATACTGGTACTTGCCAGGCCTCAAGCTGGCTGGCGGCCGCAATCTGACGAGAGCAGGCACATTCAGCTTAGAATGCCCGTTGACAGCTCCTCCTCCTTTCCTATGGGCTTTCTGCAGTGCGAACGCACCTCCGAAAAGGAAAGCAACCTACTCACGGCCTTAAAAGTCAACGGGACCTGGGATTCCCAGCCGGTCACCCATACTGGTACTTGCCAGGCCTCAAGCTGGCTGGCGGCCGCAATCTGACGAGAGCAGGCACATTCAGCTTAGAATGCCCATTGACAGCTCCTCCTCCTTTCCTATGGGCTTTCTGCAGTGCGAACGCACCTCCGAAAAGGAAAGAAACCTACTCACGGCCTTAAAAGTCAACGGGACCTGGGATTCCCAGCCGGTCACCCATACTGGTACTTGCCAGGCCTCAAGCTGGCTGGCGGCCGCGATCTGACGAGAGCAGGCACATTCAGCTTAGAATGCCCGTTGACAGCTTCTCCTCCTTTCCTATGGGCTTTCTGCAGTGCGAACGCACCTCCGAAAAGGAAAGAAACCTACTCACGGCCTTAAAAGTCAACGGGACCTGGGATTCCCAGCCGGTCACCCATACTGGTACTTGCCAGGCCTCAAGCTGGCTGGCGGCCGCGATCTGACGAGAGCAGGCACATTCAGCTTAGAATGCCCGTTGACAGCTCCTCCTCCTTTCCTATGGGCTTTCTGCAGTGCGAACGCACCTCCGAAAAGGAAAGAAACCTACTCACGGCCTTAAAAGTCAACGGGACCTGGGATTCCCAGCCGGTCACCCATACTGGTACTTGCCAGGCCTCAAGCTGGCTGGCGGCCGCGATCTGACGAGAGCAGGCACATTCAGCTTAGAATGCCCGTTGACAGCTCCTCCTCCTTTCCTACGGGCTTTCTGCAGTGCGAACGCACCTCCGAAACGGAAAGAAACCTACTCACGGCCTTAAAAGTCAACGGGACCTGGGATTCCCAGCCGGTCACCCATACTGGTACTTGCCAGGCCTCAAGCTGGCTGGCGGCCGCGATCTGACGAGAGCAGGCACATTCAGCTTAGAATGCCCGTTGACAGCTCCTCCTCCTTTCCTATGGGCTTTCTGCAGTGCGAACGCACCTGCGAAAAGGAAAGAAACCTACTCACGGCCTTAAAAGTCAACGGGACCTGGGATTCCCAGCCGGTCACCCATACTGGTACTTGCCAGGCCTCAAGCTGGCTGGCGGCCGCGATCTGACGAGAGCAGGCACATTCAGCTTAGAATGCCCGTTGACAGCTCGTCCTCCTTTCCTATGGGCTTTCTGCAGTGCGAACGCACCTCCGAAACGGAAAGAAACCTACTCACGGCCTTAAAAGTCTACGGGACCTGGGATTCCCAGCCGGTCACCCATACTGGTACTTGCCAGGCCTCAAGCTGGCTGGCGGCCGCAATCTGACGAGAGCAGGCACATTCAGCTTAGAATGCCCGTTGACAGCTCCTCCTCCTTTCCTATGGGCTTTCTGCAGTGCGAACGCACCTCCGAAAAGGAAAGCAACCTGCTCACGGCCTTAAAAGTCAACGGGACCTGGGATTCCCAGCCGGTCACCCATACTGGTACTTGCCAGGCCTCAAGCTGGCTGGCGGCCGCGATCTGACGAGAGCAGGCACATTCAGCTTAGAATGCCCGTTGACAACTCCTCCTCCTTTCCTATGGGCTTTCTGCAGTGCGAACGCACCTCCGAAACGGAAAGAAACCTACTCACGGCCTTAAAAGTCAACGGGACCTGGGATTCCCAGCCGGTCACCCATACTGGTACTTGCCAGGCCTCAAGCTGGCTGGCGGCCGTGATCTGACGAGAGCAGGCACATTCAGCTTAGAATGCCCGTTGACAGCTCCTCCTCCTTTCCTATGGGCTTTCTGCAGTGCGAACGCACCTCCGAAAAGGAAAGAAACCTACTCACGGCCTTAAAAGTCAACGGGACCTGGGATTCCCAGCCGGTCACCCATACTTCTACTTGCCAGGCCTCAAGCTGGCTGGCGGCCGCGATCTGACGAGAGCAGGCACATTCAGCTTAGAATGCCCGTTGACAGCTCCTCCTCCTTTCCTATGGGCTTTCTGCAGTGCGAACGCACTTCCGAAAAGGAAAGAAACCTACTCACGGCCTTAAAAGTCAACGGGACCTGGGATTCCCAGCCGGTCACCCATACTGGTACTTGCCAGGCCTCAAGCTGGCTGGCGGCCGCGATCTGACGAGAGCAGGCACATTCAGCTTAGAATGCCCGTTGACAGCTCCGCCTCCTTTCCTATGGGCTTTCTGCAGTGCGAACGCACCTCCGAAAAGGAAAGAAACCTACTCACGGCCTTAAAAGTCAACGGGACCTGGGATTCCCAGCCGGTCACCCATACTGGTACTTGTCAGGCCTCAAGCTGGCTGGCGGCCGCGATCTGACGAGAGCAGGCACATTCAGCTTAGAATGCCCGTTGACAGCTCCTCCTCCTTTCCTATGGGCTTTCTGCAGTGCGAACGCACCTCCGAACGGGAAAGAAACCTACTCACGGCCTTAAAAGTCAACGGGACCTGGGATTCCCAGCCGGTCACCCATACTGGTACTTGCCAGGCCTCAAGCTGGCTGGCGGCCGCGATCTGACGAGAGCAGGCACATTCAGCTTAGAATGCCCGTTGACAGCTCCTCCTCCTTTCCTATGGGCTTTCTGCAGTGCGAACGCACCTGCGAAAAGGAAAGAAACCTACTCACGGCCTTAAAAGTCAACGGGACCTGGGATTCCCAGCCGGTCACCCATACTGGTACTTGCCAGGCCTCAAGCTGGCTGGCGGCCGCGATCTGACGAGAGCAGGCACATTCAGCTTAGAATGCCCGTTGACAGCTCGTCCTCCTTTCCTATGGGCTTTCTGCAGTGCGAACGCACATCCGAAACGGAAAGAAACCTACTCACGGCCTTAAAAGTCTACGGGACCTGGGATTCCCAGCCGGTCACCCATACTGGTACTTGCCAGGCCTCAAGCTGGCTGGCGGCCGCGATCTGACGAGAGCAGGCACATTCAGCTTAGAATGCCCGTTGACAGCTCCTCCTCCTTTCCTATGGGCTTTCTGCAGTGCGAACGCACCTCCGAAAAGGAAAGCAACCTACTCACGGCCTTAAAAGTCAACGGGACCTGGGATTCCCAGCCGGTCACCCATACTGGTACTTGCCAGGCCTCAAGCTGGCTGGCGGCCGCGATCTGACGAGAGCAGGCACATTCAGCTTAGAATGCCCGTTGACAGCTCCTCCTCCTTTCCTATGGGCTTTCTGCAGTGCGAACGCACCTCCGAAACGGAAAGAAACCTACTCACGGCCTTAAAAGTCAACGGGACCTGGGATTCCCAGCCGGTCACCCATACTGGTACTTGCCAGGCCTCAAGCTGGCTGGCGGCCGCGATCTGACGAGAGCAGGCACATTCAGCTTAGAATGCCTGTTGACAGCTCCTCCTCCTTTCCTATGGGCTTTCTGCAGTGCGAACGCACCTCCGAAAAGGAAAGAAACCTACTCACGGCCTTAAAAGTCAACGGGACCTGGGATTCCCAGCCGGTCACCCATACTGGTACTTGCCAGGCCTCAAGCTGGCTGGCGGCCGCAATCTGACGAGAGCAGGCACATTCAGCTTAGAATGCCCATTGACAGCTCCTCCTCCTTTCCTATGGGCTTTCTGCAGTGCGAACGCACCTCCGAAAAGGAAAAAAACCTACTCACGGCCTTAAAAGTCAACGAGACCTGGGATTCCCAGCCGGTCACCCATACTGGTACTTGCCCGGCCTCAAGCTGGCTGGCGGCCGCGATCTGACGAGAGCAGGCACATTCAGCTTAGAATTCCCGTTGACAGCTCCTCCTCCTTTCCTATGGGCTTTCTGCAGTGCGAACGCACCTCCGAAAAGGAAAGAAACCTACTCACGGCCTTAAAAGTCAACGGGACCTGGGATTCCCAGCCGGTCACCCATACTGGTACTTGCCAGGCCTCAAGCTGGCTGGCGGCCGCGATCTGACGAGAGCAGGCACATTCAGCTTAGAATGCCCGTTGACAGCTCCTCCTCCTTTCCTATGGGCTTTCTGCAGTGCGAACGCACCTCCGAAAAGGAAAGAAACCTACTCAAGGCCTTAAAAGTCAACGGGACCTGGGATTCCCAGCCGGTCACCCATACTGGTACTTGCCAGGCCTCAAGCTGGCTGGCGGCCGCGATCTGACGAGAGCAGGCATATTCAGCTTAGAATGCCCGTTGACAGCTTCTCCTCCTTTCCTATGGGCTTTCTGCAGTGCGAACGCACCTCCGAAAAGGAAAGAAACCTACTCACGGCCTTAAAAGTCAACGGGACCTGGGATTCCCAGCCGGTCACCCATACTGGTACTTGCCAGGCCTCAAGCTGGCTGGCGGCCGCGATCTGACGAGAGCAGGCACATTCAGCTTAGAATGCCCGTTGACAGCTCCTCCTCCTTTCCTATGGGCTTTCTGCAGTGCGAACGCACCTCCGAAAAGGAAAGAAACCTACTCACGGCCTTAAAAGTCAACGGGACCTGGGATTCCCAGCCGGTCACCCATACTGGTACTTGCCAGGCCTCAAGCTGGCTGGCGGCCGCGATCTGACGAGAGCAGGCACATTCAGCTTAGAATGCCCGTTGACAGCTCCTCCTCCTTTCCTATGGGCTTTCTGCAGTGCGAACGCACCTCCGAAACGGAAAGAAACCTACTCACGGCCTTAAAAGTCAACGGGACCTGGGATTCCCAGCCGGTCACCCATACTGGTACTTGCCAGGCCTCAAGCTGGCTGGCGGCCGCGATCTGACGAGAGCAGGCACATTCAGCTTAGAATGCCCGTTGACAGCTCCTCCTCCTTTCCTATGGGCTTTCTGCAGTGCGAACGCACCTGCGAAAAGGAAAGAAACCTACTCACGGCCTTAAAAGTCAACGGGACCTGGGATTCCCAGCCGGTCACCCATACTGGTACTTGCCAGGCCTCAAGCTGGCTGGCGGCCGCGATCTGACGAGAGCAGGCACATTCAGCTTAGAATGCCCGTTGACAGCTCGTCCTCCTTTCCTATGGGCTTTCTGCAGTGCGAACGCACCTCCGAAAAGGAAAGAAACCTACTCACGGCCTTAAAAGTCTACGGGACCTGGGATTCCCAGCCGGTCACCCATACTGGTACTTGCCAGGCCTCAAGCTGGCTGGCGGCCGCAATCTGACGAGAGCAGGCACATTCAGCTTAGAATGCCCGTTGACAGCTCCCCCTCCTTTCCTATGGGCTTTCTGCAGTGCGAACGCACCTCCGAAAAGGAAAGCAACCTACTCACGGCCTTAAAAGTCAACGGGACCTGGGATTCCCAGCCGGTCACCCATACTGGTACTTGCCAGGCCTCAAGCTGGCTGGCGGCCGCAATCTGACGAGAGCAGGCACATTCAGCTTAGAATGCCCATTGACAGCTCCTCCTCCTTTCCTATGGGCTTTCTGCAGTGCGAACGCACCTCCGAAAAGGAAAGAAACCTACTCACAGCCTTAAAAGTCAACGGGACCTGGGATTCCCAGCCGGTCACCCATACTGGTACTTGCCCGGCCTCAAGCTGGCTGGCGGCCGCGATCTGACGAGAGCAGGCACATTCAGCTTAGAATTCCCATTGACAGCTCCTCCTCCTTTCCTATGGGCTTTCTGCAGTGCGAACGCACCTCCGAAAAGGAAAGAAACCTACTCACGGCCTTAAAAGTCAACGGGACCTAGGATTCCCAGCCGGTCACCCATACTGGTACTTGCCAGGCCTCAAGCTGGCTGGCGGCCGCGATCTGACGAGAGCAGGCACATTCAGCTTAGAATACCCGTTGACAGCTCCTCCTCCTTTCCTATGGGCTTTCTGCAGTGCGAACGCACCTCCGAAAAGGAAAGAAACCTACTCACGGCCTTAAAAGTCAACGGGACCTGGGATTCCCAGCCGGTCACCCATACTGGTACTTGCCAGGCCTCAAGCTGGCTGGCGGCCGCTTTCTGACGAGAGCAGGCACATTCAGCTTAGAATGCCCGTTGACAGCTCCTCCTCCTTTCCTATGGGCTTTCTGCAGTGCGAACGCACCTCCGAAACGGAAAGAAACCTACTCACGGCCTTAAAAGTCAACGGGACCTGGGATTCCCAGCCGGTCACCCATACTGGTACTTGCCAGGCCTCAAGCTGGCTGGCGGCCGCGATCTGACGAGAGCAGGCACATTCAGCTTAGAATGCCCGTTGACAGCTCCTCCTCCTTTCCTATGGGCTTTCTGCAGTGCGAACGCACCTCCGAAAAGGAAAGAAACCTACTCACGGCCTTAAAAGTCAACGGGACCTGGGATTCCCAGCCGGTCACCCATACTGGTACTTGCCAGGCCTCAAGCTGGCTGGCGGCCGCGATCTGACGAGAGCAGGCACATTCAGCTTAGAATGCTCGTTGACAGCTCCTCCTCCTTTCCTATGGGCTTTCTGCAGTGCGAACGCACCTCCGAAAAGGAAAGAAACCTACTCACGGCCTTAAAAGTCAACGGGACCTGGGATTCCCAGCCGGTCACCCATACTGGTACTTGCCAGGCCTCAAGCTGGCTGGCGGCCGCGATCTGACGAGAGCAGGCACATTCAGCTTAGAATGCCCGTTGACAGCTCCTCCTCCTTTCCTATGGGCTTTCTGCAGTGCGAACGCACCTCCGAAAAGGAAAGAAACCTACTCACGGCCTTAAAAGTCAACGGGACCTGGGATTCCCAGCCGGTCACCCATACTGGTACTTGCCAGGCCTCAAGCTGGCTGGCGGCCGCGATCTGACGAGAGCAGGCACATTCAGCTTAGAATGCCCGTTGACAGCTCCTCCTCCTTTCCTATGGGCTTTCTGCAGTGCGAACGCACCTCCGAAACGGAAAGAAACCTACTCACGGCCTTAAAAGTCAACGGGACCTGGGATTCCCAGCCGGTCACCCATACTGGTACTTGCCAGGCCTCAAGCTGGCTGGCGGCCGCGATCTGACGAGAGCAGGCACATTCAGCTTAGAATGCCCGTTGACAGCTCCTCCTCCTTTCCTATGGGCTTTCTGCAGTGCGAACGCACCTGCGAAAAGGAAAGAAACCTACTCACGGCCTTAAAAGTCAACGGGACCTGGGATTCCCAGCCGGTCACCCATACTGGTACTTGCCAGGCCTCAAGCTGGCTGGCGGCCGCGATCTGACGAGAGCAGGCACATTCAGCTTAGAATGCCCGTTGACAGCTCGTCCTCCTTTCCTATGGGCTTTCTGCAGTGCGAACGCACCTCCGAAACGGAAAGAAACCTACTCACGGCCTTAAAAGTCTACGGGACCTGGGATTCCCAGCCGGTCACCCATACTGGTACTTGCCAGGCCTCAAGCTGGCTGGCGGCCGCAATCTGACGAGAGCAGGCACATTCAGCTTAGAATGCCCGTTGACAGCTCCTCCTCCTTTCCTATGGGCTTTCTGCAGTGCGAACGCACCTCCGAAAAGGAAAGCAACCTACTCACGGCCTTAAAAGTCAACGGGACCTGGGATTCCCAGCCGGTCGCCCATACTGGTACTTGCCAGGCCTCAAGCTGGCTGGTGGCCGCAATCTGACGAGAGCAGGCACATTCAGCTTAGAATGCCCATTGACAGCTCCTCCTCCTTTCCTATGGGCTTTCTGCAGTGCGAACGCACCTCCGAAAAGGAAAGAAACCTACTCACGGCCTTAAAAGTCAACGGGACCTGGGATTCCCAGCCGGTCACCCATACTGGTACTTGCCCGGCCTCAAGCTGGCTGGCGGCCGCGATCTGACGAGAGCAGGCACATTCAGCTTAGAATTCCCATTGACAGCTCCTCCTCCTTTCCTATGGGCTTTCTGCAGTGCGAACGCACCTCCGAAAAGGAAAGAAACCTACTCACGGCCTTAAAAGTCAACGGGACCTACGATTCCCAGCCGGTCACCCATACTGGTACTTGCCAGGCCTCAAGCTGGCTGGCGGCCGCGATCTGACGAGAGCAGGCACATTCAGCTTAGAATACCCGTTGACAGCTCCTCCTCCTTTCCTATGGGCTTTCTGCAGTGCGAACGCACCTCCGAAAAGGAAAGAAACCTACTCACGGCCTTAAAAGTCAACGGGACCTGGGATTCCCAGCCGGTCACCCATACTGGTACTTGCCAGGCCTCAAGCTGGCTGGCGGCCGCTTTCTGACGAGAGCAGGCACATTCAGCTTAGAATGCCCGTTGACAGCTCCTCCTCCTTTCCTATGGGCTTTCTGCAGTGCGAACGCACCTCCGAAACGGAAAGAAACCTACTCACGGCCTTAAAAGTCTACGGGACCTGGGATTCCCAGCCGGTCACCCATACTGGTACTTGCCAGGCCTCAAGCTGGCTGGCGGCCGCAATCTGACGAGAGCAGGCACATTCAGCTTAGAATGCCCGTTGACAGCTCCTCCTCCTTTCCTATGGGCTTTCTGCAGTGCGAACGCACCTCCGAAAAGGAAAGCAACCTACTCACGGCCTTAAAAGTCAACGGGACCTGGGATTCCCAGCCGGTCGCCCATACTGGTACTTGCCAGGCCTCAAGCTGGCTGGCGGCCGCAATCTGACGAGAGCAGGCACATTCAGCTTAGAATGCCCATTGACAGCTCCTCCTCCTTTCCTATGGGCTTTCTGCAGTGCGAACGCACCTCCGAAAAGGAAAGAAACCTACTCACGGCCTTAAAAGTCAACGGGACCTGGGATTCCCAGCCGGTCACCCATACTGGTACTTGCCCGGCCTCAAGCTGGCTGGCGGCCGCGATCTGACGAGAGCAGGCACATTCAGCTTAGAATTCCCATTGACAGCTCCTCCTCCTTTCCTATGGGCTTTCTGCAGTGCGAACGCACCTCCGAAAAGGAAAGAAACCTACTCACGGCCTTAAAAGTCAACGGGACCTAGGATTCCCAGCCGGTCACCCATACTGGTACTTGCCAGGCCTCAAGCTGGCTGGCGGCCGCGATCTGACGAGAGCAGGCACATTCAGCTTAGAATACCCGTTGACAGCTCCTCCTCCTTTCCTATGGGCTTTCTGCAGTGCGAACGCACCTCCGAAAAGGAAAGAAACCTACTCACGGCCTTAAAAGTCAACGGGACCTGGGATTCCCAGCCGGTCACCCATACTGGTACTTGCCAGGCCTCAAGCTGGCTGGCGGCCGCTTTCTGACGAGAGCAGGCACATTCAGCTTAGAATGCCCGTTGACAGCTCCTCCTCCTTTCCTATGGGCTTTCTGCAGTGCGAACGCACCTCCGAAACGGAAAGAAACCTACTCACGGCCTTAAAAGTCAACGGGACCTGGGATTCCCAGCCGGTCACCCATACTGGTACTTGCCAGGCCTCAAGCTGGCTTGCGGCCACGATGTGACGAGAGCAGGCACATTCAGCTTAGAATGCCCGTTGACAGCTCCTCCTCCTTTCCTATGGGCTTTCTGCAGTGCGAACGCACCTCCGAAAAGGAAAGCAACCTACTCACGGCCTTAAAAGTCAACGGGACCTGGGATTCCCAGCCGGTCACCCATACTGGTACTTGCCAGGCCTCAAGCTGGCTGGCGGCCGCGATCTGACGAGAGCAGGCACATTCAGCTTAGAATGCCCGTTGACAGCTCCTCCTCCTTTCCTATGGGCTTTCTGCAGTGCGAACGCACCTCCGAAACGGAAAGAAACCTACTCACGGCCTTAAAAGTCAACGGGACCTGGGATTCCCAGCCGGTCACCCATACTGGTACTTGCCAGGCCTCAAGCTGGCTGGCGGCCGCGATCTGACGAGAGCAGGCACATTCAGCTTAGAATGCCCGTTGACAGCTCCACCTCCTTTCCTATGGGCTTTCTGCAGTGCGAACGCACCTCCGAAAAGGAAAGAAACCTACTCACGGCCTTAAAAGTCAACGGGACCTGGGATTCCCAGCCGGTCACCCATACTGGTACTTGCCAGGCCTCAAGCTGGCTGGCGGCCGCGATCTGACGAGAGCAGGCACATTCAGCTTAGAATGCCCGTTGACAGCTCCTCCTCCTTTCCTATGGGCTTTCTGCAGTGCGAACGCACTTCCGAAAAGGAAAGAAACCTACTCACGGCCTTAAAAGTCAACGGGACCTGGGATTCCCAGCCGGTCACCCATACTGGTACTTGCCAGGCCTCAAGCTGGCTGGCGGCCGCGATCTGACGAGAGCAGGCACATTCAGCTTAGAATGCCCGTTGACAGCTCCTCCTCTTTCCTACGGGCTTTCTGCAGTGCGAACGCACCTCCGAAAAGGAAAGAAACCTACTCACGGCCTTAAAAGTCAACGGGACCTGGGATTCCCAGCCGGTCACCCATACTGGTACTTGCCAGGCCTCAAGCTGGCTGGCGGCCGCGATCTGACGAGAGCAGGCACATTCAGCTTAGAATTCCCGTTGACAGCTCCTCCTCCTTTCCTATGGGCTTTCTGCAGTGCGAACGCACCTCCGAAAGGAAAGAAACCTACTCACGGCCTTAAAAGTCAACGGGACCTGGGATTCCCAGCCGGTCACCCATACTGGTACTTGCCAGGCCTCAAGCTGGCTGGCGGCCGCAATCTGACGAGAGCAGGCACATTCAGCTTAGAATTCCCATTGACAGCTCCTCCTCCTTTCCTATGGGCTTTCTGCAGTGCGAACGCACCTCCGAAAAGGAAAGAAACCTACTCACGGCCTTAAAAGTCAACGGGACCTAGGATTCCCAGCCGGTCACCCATACTGGGTACTTGCCAGGCCTCAAGCTGGCTGGCGGCCGCGATCTGACGAGAGCAGGCACATTCAGCTTAGAATACCCGTTGACAGCTCCTCCTCCTTTCCTATGGGCTTTCTGCAGTGCGAACGCACCTCCGAAAAGGAAAGAAACCTACTCACGGCCTTAAAAGTCAACGGGACCTGGGATTCCCAGCCGGTCACCCATACTGGTACTTGCCAGGCCTCAAGCTGGCTGGCGGCCGCTTTCTGACGAGAGCAGGCACATTCAGCTTAGAATGCCCGTTGACAGCTCCTCCTCCTTTCCTATGGGCTTTCTGCAGTGCGAACGCACCTCCGAAACGGAAAGAAACCTACTCACGGCCTTAAAAGTCAACGGGACCTGGGATTCCCAGCCGGTCACCCATACTGGTACTTGCCAGGCCTCAAGCTGGCTGGCGGCAGCTTTCTGACGAGAGCAGGCACATTCAGCTTAGAATGCCCGTTGACAGCTCCTCCTCCTTTCCTATGGGCTTTCTGCAGTGCGAACGCACCTCCGAAACGGAAAGAAACCTACTCACGGCCTTAAAAGTCAACGGGACCTGGGATTCCCAGCCGGTCACCCATACTGGTACTTGCCAGGCCTCAAGCTGGCTTGCGGCCACGATGTGACGAGAGCAGGCACATTCAGCTTAGAATGCCCGTTGACAGCTCCTCCTCCTTTCCTATGGGCTTTCTGCAGTGCGAACGCACCTCCGAAAAGGAAAGAAACCTACTCACGGCCTTAAAAGTCAACGGGACCTGGGATTCCCAGCCGGTCACCCATACTGGTACTTGCCAGGCCTCAAGCTGGCTGGCGGCCGCGATCTGACGAGAGCAGGTACATTCAGCTTAGAATGCCCGTTGACAGCTCCTCCTCCTTTCCTATGGGCTTTCTGCAGTGCGAACGCACCTCCGAAACGGAAAGAAACCTACTCACGGCCTTAAAAGTCAACGGGACCTGGGATTCCCAGCCGGTCACCCATACTGGTACTTGCCAGGCCTCAAGCTGGCTGGCGGCCGCGATCTGACGAGAGCAGGCACATTCAGCTTAGAATGCTCGTTGACAGCTCCTCCTCCTTTCCTATGGGCTTTCTGCAGTGCGAACGCACCTCCGAAAAGGAAAGAAACCTACTCACGGCCTTAAAAGTCAACGGGACCTGGGATTCCCAGCCGGTCACCCATACTGGTACTTGCCAGGCCTCAAGCTGGCTGGCGGCCGCGATCTGACGAGAGCAGGCACATTCAGTTTAGAATGCCCGTTGACAGCTCCTCCTCCTTACCTATGGGCTTTCTGCAGTGCGAACGCACCTCCGAAAAGGAAAGCAACCTACTCACGGCCTTAAAAGTCAACGGGACCTGGGATTCCCAGCCGGTCACCCATACTGGTACTTGCCAGGCCTCAAGCTGGCTGGCGGCCGCGATCTGACGAGAGCAGGCACATTCAGCTTAGAATGCCCGTTGACAGCTCCGCCTCCTTTCCTATGGGCTTTCTGCAGTGCGAACGCACCTCCGAAACGGAAAGAAACCTACTCACGGCCTTAAAAGTCAACGGGACCTGGGATTCCCAGCCGGTCACCCATACTGGTACTTGCCAGGCCTCAAGCTGGCTGGCGGCCGCGATCTGACGAGAGCAGGCACATTCAGCTTAGAATGCCCGTTGACAGCTCCACCTCCTTTCCTATGGGCTTTCTGCAGTGCGAACGCACCTCCGAAAAGGAAAGAAACCTACTCACGGCCTTAAAAGTCAACAGGACCTGGGATTCCCAGCCGGTCACCCATACTGGTACTTGCCAGGCCTCAAGCTGGCTGGCGGCCGCGATCTGACGAGAGCAGGCACATTCAGCTTAGAATGCCCGTTGACAGCTCCTCCTCCTTTCCTATGGGCTTTCTGCAGTGCGAACGCACTTCCGAAAAGGAAAGAAACCTACTCACGGCCTTAAAAGTCAACGGGACCTGGGATTCCCAGCCGGTCACCCATACTGGTACTTGCCAGGCCTCAAGCTGGCTGGCGGCCGCGATCTGACGAGAGCAGGCACATTCAGCTTAGAATGCCCGTTGACAGCTCCTCCTCCTTTCCTACGGGCTTTCTGCAGTGCGAACGCACCTCCGAAAAGGAAAGAAACCTACTCACGGCCTTAAAAGTCAACGGGACCTGGGATTCCCAGCCGGTCACCCATACTGGTACTTGCCAGGCCTCAAGCTGGCTGGCGGCCGCGATCTGACGAGAGCAGGCACATTCAGCTTAGAATTCCCGTTGACAGCTCCTCCTCCTTTCCTATGGGCTTTCTGCAGTGCGAACGCACCTCCGAAAAGGAAAGAAACCTACTCACGGCCTTAAAAGTCAACGGGACCTGGGATTCCCAGCCGGTCACCCATACTGGTACTTGCCAGGCCTCAAGCTGGCTGGCGGCCGCAATCTGACGAGAGCAGGCACATTCAGCTTAGAATGCCCATTGACAGCTCCTCCTCCTTTCCTATGGGCTTTCTGCAGTGCGAACGCACCTCCGAAAAGGAAAGAAACCTACTCACGGCCTTAAAAGTCAACGGGACCTGGGATTCCCAGCCGGTCACCCATACTGGTACTTGCCCGGCCTCAAGCTGGCTGGCGGCCGCGATCTGACGAGAGCAGGCACATTCAGCTTAGAATTCCCATTGACAGCTCCTCCTCCTTTCCTATGGGCTTTCTGCAGTGCGAACGCACCTCCGAAAAGGAAAGAAACCTACTCACGGCCTTAAAAGTCAACGGGACCTAGGATTCCCAGCCGGTCACCCATACTGGTACTTGCCAGGCCTCAAGCTGGCTGGCGGCCGTGATCTGACGAGAGCAGGCACATTCAGCTTAGAATACCCGTTGACAGCTCCTCCTCCTTTCCTATGGGCTTTCTGCAGTGCGAACGCACCTCCGAAAAGGAAAGAAACCTACTCACGGCCTTAAAAGTCAACGGGACCTGGGATTCCCAGCCGGTCACCCATACTGGTACTTGCCAGGCCTCAAGCTGGCTGGCGGCCGCTTTCTGACGAGAGCAGGCACATTCAGCTTAGAATGCCCGTTGACAGCTCCTCCTCCTTTCCTATGGGCTTTCTGCAGTGCGAACGCACCTCCGAAACGGAAAGAAACCTACTCACGGCCTTAAAAGTCAACGGGACCTGGGATTCCCAGCCGGTCACCCATACTGGTACTTGCCAGGCCTCAAGCTGGCTTGCGGCCACGATGTGACGAGAGCAGGCACATTCAGCTTAGAATGCCCGTTGACAGCTCCTCCTCCTTTCCTATGGGCTTTCTGCAGTGCGAACGCACCTCCGAAAAGGAAAGAAACCTGCTCACGGCCTTAAAAGTCAACGGGACCTGGGATTCCCAGCCGGTCACCCATACTGGTACTTGCCAGGCCTCAAGCTGGCTGGCGGCCGCGATCTGACGAGAGCAGGCACATTCAGCTTAGAATGCCCGTTGACAGCTCCTCCTCCTTTCCTATGGGCTTTCTGCAGTGCGAACGCACCTCCGAAACGGAAAGAAACCTACTCACGGCCTTAAAAGTCAACGGGACCTGGGATTCCCAGCCGGTCACCCATACTGGTACTTGCCAGGCCTCAAGCTGGCTGGCGGCCGCGATCTGACGAGAGCAGGTACATTCAGCTTAGAATGCCCGTTGACAGCTCCTCCTCCTTTCCTATGGGCTTTCTGCAGTGCGAACGCACCTCCGAAAAGGAAAGAAACCTACTCACGGCCTTAAAAGTCAACGGGACCTGGGATTCCCAGCCGGTCACCCATACTGGTACTTGCCAGGCCTCAAGCTGGCTGGCGGCCGCGATCTGACGAGAGCAGGCACATTCAGCTTAGAATGCTCGTTGACAGCTCCTCCTCCTTTCCTATGGGCTTTCTGCAGTGCGAACGCACCTCCGAAAAGGAAAGAAACCTACTCACGGCCTTAAAAGTCAACGGGACCTGGGATTCCCAGCCGGTCACCCATACTGGTACTTGCCAGGCCTCAAGCTGGCTGGCGGCCGCGATCTGACGAGAGCAGGCACATTCAGCTTAGAATGCCCGTTGACAGCTCCTCCTCCTTTCCTATGGGCTTTCTGCAGTGCGAACGCACCTCCGAAACGGAAAGAAACCTACTCACGGCCTTAAAAGTCAACGGGACCTGGGATTCCCAGCCGGTCACCCATACTGGTACTTGCCAGGCCTCAAGCTGGCTGGCGGCCGCGATCTGACGAGAGCAGGCACATTCAGCTTAGAATGCCCGTTGAAAGCTCCTCCTCCTTTCCTATGGGCTTTCTGCAGTGCGAACGCACCTCCGAAAAGGAAAGAAACCTACTCACGGCCTTAAAAGTCAACGGGACCTGGGATTCCCAGCCGGTCACCCATACTGGTACTTGCCAGGCCTCAAGCTGGCTGGCGGCCGCGATCTGACGAGAGCAGGCACATTCAGCTTAGAATGCCCGTTGACAGCTCCTCCTCCTTTCCTATGGGCTTTCTGCAGTGCGAACGCACTTCCGAAAAGGAAAGAAACCTACTCACGGCCTTAAAAGTCAACGGGACCTGGGATTCCCAGCCGGTCACCCATACTGGTACTTGCCAGGCCTCAAGCTGGCTGGCGGCCGCGATCTGACGAGAGCAGGCACATTCAGCTTAGAATGCCCGTTGACAGCTCCTCCTCCTTTCCTACGGGCTTTCTGCAGTGCGAACGCACCTCCGAAAAGGAAAGAAACCTACTCACGGCCTTAAAAGTCAACGGGACCTGGGATTCCCAGCCGGTCACCCATACTGGTACTTGCCAGGCCTCAAGCTGGCTGGCGGCCGCGATCTGACGAGAGCAGGCACATTCAGCTTAGAATTCCCGTTGACAGCTCCTCCTCCTTTCCTATGGGCTTTCTGCAGTGCGAACGCACCTCCGAAAAGGAAAGAAACCTACTCACGGCCTTAAAAGTCAACGGGACCTGGGATTCCCAGCCGGTCACCCACACTGGTACTTGCCAGGCCTCAAGCTGGCTGGCGGCCGCGATCTGACGAGAGCAGGCACATTCAGCTTAGAATGCCCGTTGACAGCTCCTCCTCCTTTCCTATGGGCTTTCTGCAGTGCGAACGCACCTCCAAAAAGGAAAGAAACCTACTCACGGCCTTAAAAGTCAACGGGACCTGGGATTCCCAGCCGGTCACCCATACTGGTACTGGCCAGGCCTCAAGCTGGCTGGCGGCCGCGATCTGACGAGAGCAGGCACATTCAGCTTAGAATGCCCGTTGACAGCTCCTCCTCCTTTCCTATGGGCTTTCTGCAGTGCGAACGCACCTCCGAAAAGGAAAGCAACCTACTCACGGCCTTAAAAGTCAACAGGACCTGGGATTCCCAGGCGGTTACCCATACTGGTACTTGCCAGGCCTCAAGCTGGCTGGCGGCCGCGATCTGACGAGAGCAGGCACATTCAGCTTAGAATGCCCGTTGACAGCTCCTCCTCCTTTCCTATGGGCTTTCTGCAGTGCGAACGCACCTCCGAAACGGAAAGAAACCTACTCACGGCCTTAAAAGTCAACGGGACCTGGGATTCCCAGCCGGTCACCCATACTGGTACTTGCCAGGCCTCAAGCTGGCTGGCGGCCGCGATCTGACGAGAGCAGGCACATTCAGCTTAGAATGCCCGTTGAGAGCTCCTCCTCCTTTCCTATGGGCTTTCTGCAGTGCGAACGCACCTCCGAAAAGGAAAGCAACCTACTCACGGCCTTAAAAGTCAACGGGACCTGGGATTCCCAGCCGGTCACCCATACTGGTACTTGCCAGGCCTCAAGCTGGCTGGCGGCCGCGATCTGACGAGAGCAGGCACATTCAGCTTAGAATGCCCGTTGACAGCTCCTCCTCCTTTCCTACGGGCTTTCTGCAGTGCGAACGCACCTCCGAAAAGGAAAGAAACCTACTCACGGCCTTAAAAGTCAACGGGACCTGGGATTCCCAGCCGGTCACCCATACTGGTACTTGCCAGGCCTCAAGCTGGCTGGCGGCCGCGATCTGACGAGAGCAGGCACATTCAGCTTAGAATTCCCGTTGACAGCTCCCCCTCCTTTCCTATGGGCTTTCTGCAGTGCGAACGCACCTCCGAAAAGGAAAGAAACCTACTCACGGCCTTAAAAGTCAACGGGACCTGGGATTCCCAGCCGGTCACCCATACTGGTACTTGCCAGGCCTCAAGCTGGCTGGCGGCCGCGATCTGACGAGAGCAGGCACATTCAGCTTAGAATGCCCGTTGACAGCTCCTCCTCCTTTCCTATGGGCTTTCTGCAGTGCGAACGCACCTCCAAAAAGGAAAGAAACCTACTCACGGCCGTAAAAGTCAACGGGACCTGGGATTCCCAGCCGGTCACCCATACTGGTACTTGCCAGGCCTCAAGCTGGCTGGCGGCCGCGATCTGACGAGAGCAGGCACATTCAGCTTAGAATGCCCGTTGACAGCTCCTCCTCCTTTCCTATGGGCTTTCTGCAGTGCGAACGCACCTCCGAAAAGGAAAGCAACCTACTCACGGCCTTAAAAGTCAACAGGACCTGGGATTCCCAGCCGGTCACCCATACTGGTACTTGCCAGGCCTCAAGCTGGCTGGCGGCCGCGATCTGACGAGAGCAGGCACATTCAGCTTAGAATGCCCGTTGACAACTCCTCCTCCTTTCCTATGGGCTTTCTGCAGTGCGAACGCACCTCCGAAAAGGAAAGAAACCTACTCACGGCCTTAAAAGTCAACGGGACCTGGGATTCCCAGCCGGTCACCCATACTGGTACTTGCCAGGCCTCAAGCTGGCTGGCGGCCGCGATCTGACGAGAGCAGTCACATTCAGCTTAGAATTCCCGTTGACAGCTCCTCCTCCTTTCCTATGGGCTTTCTGCAGTGCGAACGCACCTCCGAAAAGGAAAGAAACCTACTCACGGCCTTAAAAGTCAACGGGACCTGGGATTCCTAGCCGGTCACCCATACTGGTACTTGCCAGGCCTCAAGCTGGCTGGCGGCCGCGATCTGACGAGAGCAGGCACATTCAGCTTAGAATGCCCGTTGACAGCTCCTCCTCCTTTCCTATGGGCTTTCTGCAGTGCGAACGCACCTCCGAAAAGGAAAGCAACCTACTCACGGCCTTAAAAGTCAACGGGACCTGGGATTCCCAGCCGGTCACCCATACTGGTACTTGCCAGGCCTCAAGCTGGCTGGCGGCCGCGATCTGACGAGAGCAGGCACATTCAGCTTAGAATGCCCGTTGACAGCTCCTCCTCCTTTCCTATGGGCTTTCTGCAGTGCGAACGCACCTCCGAAAAGGAAAGAAACCTACTCACGGCCTTAAAAGTCAACAGGACCTGGGATTCCCAGCCGGTCACCCATACTGGTACTTGCCAGGCCTCAAGCTGGCTGGCGGCCGCGATCTGACGAGAGCAGGCACATTCAGCTTAGAATGCCCGTTGACAGCTCCTCCTCCTTTCCTATGGGCTTTCTGCAGTGCAAACGCACCTCCGAAAAGGAAAGCAACCTGCTCACGGCCTTAAAAGTCAACGGGACCTGGGATTCCCAGCCGGTCACCCATACTGGTACTTGCCAGGCCTCAAGCTGGCTGGCGGTCGCGATCTGACGAGAGCAGGCACATTCAGCTTAGAATGCCCGTTGACAACTCCTCCTCCTTTCCTATGGGCTTTCTGCAGTGCGAACGCACCTCCGAAACGGAAAGAAACCTACTCACGGCCTTAAAAGTCAACGGGACCTGGGATTCCCAGCCGGTCACCCATACTGGTACTTGCCAGGCCTCAAGCTGGCTGGCGGCCGCGATCTGACGAGAGCAGGCACATTCAGCTTAGAATGCCCGTTGACAGCTCCTCCTCCTTTCCTATGGGCTTTCTGCAGTGCGAACGCACCTCCGAAAAGGAAAGAAACCTACTCACGGCCTTAAAAGTCAACGGGACCTGGGATTCCCAGCCGGTCTCCCATACTTCTACTTGCCAGGCCTCAAGCTGGCTGGCGGCCGCGATCTGACGAGAGCAGGCACATTCAGCTTAGAATGCCCGTTGACAGCTCCTCCTCCTTTCCTATGGGCTTTCTGCAGTGCGAACGCACTTCCGAAAAGGAAAGAAACCTACTCACGGCCTTAAAAGTCAACGGGACCTGGGATTCCCAGCCGGTCACCCATACTGGTACTTGCCAGGCCTCAAGCTGGCTGGCGGCCGCGATCTGACGAGAGCAGGCACATTCAGCTGAGAATGCCCGTTGACAGCTCCGCCTCCTTTCCTATGGGCTTTCTGCAGTGCGAACGCACCTCCGAAAAGGAAAGAAACCTACTCACGGCCTTAAAAGTGAACGGGACCTGGGATTCCCAGCCGGTCACCCATACTGGTACTTGCCAGGCCTCAAGCTGGCTGGCGGCCGCGATCTGACGAGAGCAGGCACATTCAGCTTAGAATGCCCGTTGACAGCTCCTCCTCCTTTCCTATGGGCTTTCTGCAGTGCGAACGCACCTCCGAAACGGAAAGAAACCTACTCACGGCCTTAAAAGTCAACGGGACCTGGGATTCCCAGCCGGTCACCCATACTGGTACTTGCCAGGCCTCAAGCTGGCTGGCGGCCGCGATCTGACGAGAGCAGGCACATTCAGCTTAGAATGCCCGTTGACAGCTCCTCCTCCTTTCCTATGGGCTTTCTGCAGTGCGAACGCACCTGCGAAAAGGAAAGAAACCTACTCACGGCCTTAAAAGTCAACGGGACCTGGGATTCCCAGCCGGTCACCCATACTGGTACTTGCCAGGCCTCAAGCTGGCTGGCGGCCGCGATCTGACGAGAGCAGGCACATTCAGCTTAGAATGCCCGTTGACAGCTCATCCTCCTTTCCTATGGGCTTTCTGCAGTGCGAACGCACCTCCGAAACGGAAAGAAACCTACTCACGGCCTTAAAAGTCTACGGGACCTGGGATTCCCAGCCGGTCACCCATACTGGTACTTGCCAGGCCTCAAGCTGGCTGGCGGCCGCGATCTGACGAGAGCAGGCACATTCAGCTTAGAATGCCCGTTGACAGCTCCTCCTCCTTTCCTATGGGCTTTCTGCAGTGCGAACGCACCTCCGAAAAGGAAAGCAACCTACTCACGGCCTTAAAAGTCAACGGGACCTGGGATTCCCAGCCGGTCACCCATACTGGTACTTGCCAGGCCTCAAGCTGGCTGGCGGCCGCGATCTGACGAGAGCAGGCACATTCAGCTTAGAATGCCCGTTGACAGCTCCTCCTCCTTTCCTATGGGCTTTCTGCAGTGCGAACGCACCTCCGAAACGGAAAGAAACCTACTCACGGCCTTAAAAGTCAACGGGACCTGGGATTCCCAGCCGGTCACCCATACTGGTACTTGCCAGGCCTCAAGCTGGCTGGCGGCCGCGATCTGACGAGAGCAGGCACATTCAGCTTAGAATGCCCGTTGACAGCTCCTCCTCCTTTCCTATGGGCTTTCTGCAGTAAGAACGCACCTCCGAAAAGGAAAGAAACCTACTCACGGCCTTAAAAGTCAACAGGACCTGGGATTCCCAGCCGGTCACCCATACTGGTACTTGCCAGGCCTCAAGCTGGCTGGCGGCCGCAATCTGACGAGAGCAGGCACATTCAGCTTAGAATGCCCATTGACAGCTCCTCCTCCTTTCCTATGGGCTTTCTGCAGTGCGAACGCACCTCCGAAAAGGAAAAAAACCTACTCACGGCCTTAAAAGTCAACGGGACCTGGGATTCCCAGCCGGTCACCCATACTGGTACTTGCCCGGCCTCAAGCTGGCTGGCGGCCGCGATCTGACGAGAGCAGGCACATTCAGCTTAGAATTCCCGTTGACAGCTCCTCCTCCTTTCCTATGGGCTTTCTGCAGTGCGAACGCACCTCCGAAAAGGAAAGAAACCTACTCACGGCCTTAAAAGTCAACGGGACCTGGGATTCCCAGCCGGTCACCCATACTGGTACTTGCCAGGCCTCAAGCTGGCTGGCGGCCGCGATCTGACGAGAGCAGGCACATTCAGCTTAGAATGCCCGTTGACAGCTCCTCCTCCTTTCCTATGGGCTTTCTGCAGTGCGAACGCACCTCCGAAAAGGAAAGAAACCTACTCACGGCCTTAAAAGTCAACGGGACCTGGGATTCCCAGCCGGTCACCCATACTGGTACTTGCCAGGCCTCAAGCTGGCTGGCGGCCGCGATCTGACGAGAGCAGGCACATTCAGCTTAGAATGCCCGTTGACAGCTCCTCCTCCTTTCCTATGGGCTTTCTGCAGTGCGAACGCACCTCCGAAAAGGAAAGAAACCTACTCACGGCCTTAAAAGTCAACGGGACCTGGGATTCCCAGCCGGTCACCCATACTGGTACTTGCCAGGCCTCAAGCTGGCTGGCGGCCGCGATCTGACGAGAGCAGGCACATTCAGCTTAGAATGCCTGTTGACAGCTCCTCCTCCTTTCCTATGGGCTTTCTGCAGTGCGAACGCACCTCCGAAAAGGAAAGAAACCTACTCACGGCCTTAAAAGTCAACGGGACCTGGGATTCCCAGCCGGTCACCCATACTGGTACTTGCCAGGCCTCAAGCTGGCTGGCGGCCGCGATCTGACGAGAGCAGGCACATTCAGCTTAGAATGCCCGTTGACAGCTCCTCCTCCTTTCCTATGGGCTTTCTGCAGTGCGAACGCACCTCCGAAAAGGAAAGAAACCTACTCACGGCCTTAAAAGTCAACGGGACCTGGGATTCCCAGCCGGTCACCCATACTGGTACTTGCCAGGCCTCAAGCTGGCTGGCGGCCGCGATCTGACGAGAGCAGGCACATTCAGCTTAGAATGCCCGTTGACAGCTCCTCCTCCTTTCCTATGGGCTTTCTGCAGTGCGAACGCACCTCCGAAAAGGAAAGCAACCTGCTCACGGCCTTAAAAGTCAACGGGACCTGGGATTCCCAGCCGGTCACCCATACTGGTACTTGCCAGGCCTCAAGCTGGCTGGCGGCCGCGATCTGACGAGAGCAGGCACATTCAGCTTAGAATGCCCGTTGACAGCTCCTCCTCCTTTCCTATGGGCTTTCTGCAGTGCGAACGCACCTCCGAAACGGAAAGAAACCTACTCACGGCCTTAAAAGTCAACGGGACCTGGGATTCCCAGCCGGTCACCCATACTGGTACTTGCCAGGCCTCAAGCTGGCTGGCGGCCGCGATCTGACGAGAGCAGGTACATTCAGCTTAGAATGCCCGTTGACAGCTCCTCCTCCTTTCCTATGGGCTTTCTGCAGTGCGAACGCACCTCTGAAAAGGAAAGCAACCTACTCACGGCCTTAAAGGTCAGCGGGACCTGGGATTCCCAGCCGGTCACCCATACTGGTACTTGCCAGGCCTCAAGCTGGCTGGCGGCCGCGATCTGACGAGAGCAGGCACATTCAGCTTAGAATGCCCGTTGACAGCTCCTCCTCCTTTCCTATGGGCTTTCTGCAGTGCGAACGCACCTCCGAAAAGGAAAGCAACCTACTCACGGCCTTAAAAGTCAACGGGACCTGGGATTCCCAGCCGGTCACCCATACTGGTACTTGCCAGGCCTCAAGCTGGCTGGCGGCCGCGATCTGACGAGAGCAGGCACATTCAGCTTAGAATGCCCGTTGACAGCTCCTCCTCCTTTCCTATGGGCTTTCTGCAGTGCGAACGCACCTCCGAAAAGGAAAGCAACCTACTCACGGCCTTAAAAGTCAACGGGACCTGGGATTCCCAGCCGGTCACCCATACTGGTACTTGCCAGGCCTCAAGCTGGCTGGCGGCCGCGATCTGACGAGAGCAGGTACATTCAGCTTAGAATGCCCGTTGACAGCTCCTCCTCCTTTCCTATGGGCTTTCTGCAGTGCGAACGCACCTCCGAAACGGAAAGAAACCTACTCACGGCCTTAAAAGTCAACGGGACCTGGGATTCCCAGCCGGTCACCCATACTGGTACTTGCCAGGCCTCAAGCTGGCTGGCGGCCGCGATCTGACGAGAGCAGGTACATTCAGCTTAGAATGCCCGTTGACAGCTCCTCCTCCTTTCCTATGGGCTTTCTGCAGTGCGAACGCACCTCTGAAAAGGAAAGCAACCTACTCACGGCCTTAAAGGTCAGCGGGACCTGGGATTCCCAGCCGGTCACCCATACTGGTACTTGCCAGGCCTCAAGCTGGCTGGCGGCCGCGATCTGACGAGAGCAGGCACATTCAGCTTAGAATGCCCGTTGACAGCTCCTCCTCCTTTCCTATGGGCTTTCTGCAGTGCGAACGCACCTCCGAAAAGGAAAGCAACCTACTCACGGCCTTAAAAGTCAACGGGACCTGGGATTCCCAGCCGGTCACCCATACTGGTACTTGCCAGGCCTCAAGCTGGCTGGCGGCCGCGATCTGACGAGAGCAGGCACATTCAGCTTAGAATGCCCGTTGACAGCTCCTCCTCCTTTCCTATGGGCTTTCTGCAGTGCGAACGCACCTCCGAAAAGGAAAGCAACCTGCTCACGGCCTTAAAAGTCAACGGGACCTGGGATTCCCAGCCGGTCACCCATACTGGTACTTGCCAGGCCTCAAGCTGGCTGGCGGCCGCGATCTGACGAGAGCAGGCACATTCAGCTTAGAATGCCCGTTGACAGCTCCTCCTCCTTTCCTATGGGCTTTCTGCAGTGCGAACGCACCTCCGAAACGGAAAGAAACCTACTCACGGCCTTAAAAGTCAACGGGACCTGGGATTCCCAGCCGGTCACCCATACTGGTACTTGCCAGGCCTCAAGCTGGCTGGCGGCCGCGATCTGACGAGAGCAGGTACATTCAGCTTAGAATGCCCGTTGACAGCTCCTCCTCCTTTCCTATGGGCTTTCTGCAGTGCGAACGCACCTCTGAAAAGGAAAGCAACCTACTCACGGCCTTAAAGGTCAGCGGGACCTGGGATTCCCAGCCGGTCACCCATACTGGTACTTGCCAGGCCTCAAGCTGGCTGGCGGCCACGATCTGACGAGAGCAGGCACATTCAGCTTAGAATGCCCGTTGACAGCTCCTCCTCCTTTCCTATGGGCTTTCTGCAGTGCGAACGCACCTCCGAAAAGGAAAGCAACCTACTCACGGCCTTAAAAGTCAACGGGACCTGGGATTCCCAGCCGGTCACCCATACTGGTACTTGCCAGGCCTCAAGCTGGCTGGCGGCCGCGATCTGACGAGAGCAGGCACATTCAGCTTAGAATGCCCGTTGACAGCTCCTCCTCCTTTCCTATGGGCTTTCTGCAGTGCGAACGCACCTCCGAAAAGGAAAGCAACCTACTCACGGCCTTAAAAGTCAACGGGACCTGGGATTCCCAGCCGGTCACCCATACTGGTACTTGCCAGGCCTCAAGCTGGCTGGCGGCCGCGATCTGACGAGAGCAGGCACATTCAGCTTAGAATGCCCGTTGACAGCTCCTCCTCCTTTCCTATGGGCTTTCTGCAGTGCGAACGCACCTCCGAAAAGGAAAGAAACCTACTCACGGCCTTAAAAGTCAACGGGACCTGGGATTCCCAGCCGGTCACCCATACTGGTACTTGCCAGGCCTCAAGCTGGCTGGCGGCCGCGATCTGACGAGAGCAGGCACATTCAGCTTAGAATGCCCGTTGACAGCTCCTCCTCCTTTCCTATGGGCTTTCTGCAGTGCGAACGCACCTCCGAAAAGGAAAGAAACCTACTCACGGCCTTAAAAGTCAACGGGACCTGGGATTCCCAGCCGGTCACCCATACTGGTACTTGCCAGGCCTCAAGCTGGCTGGCGGCCGCGATCTGACGAGAGCAGGCACATTCAGCTTAGAATGCCCGTTGACAGCTCCTCCTCCTTTCCTATGGGCTTTCTGCAGTGCGAACGCACCTCCGAAAAGGAAAGAAACCTACTCACGGCCTTAAAAGTCAACGGGACCTGGGATTCCCAGCCGGTCACCCATACTGGTACTTGCCAGGCCTCAAGCTGGCTGGCGGCCGCGATCTGACGAGAGCAGGCACATTCAGCTTAGAATGCCCGTTGACAGCTCCTCCTCCTTTCCTATGGGCTTTCTGCAGTGCGAACGCACCTCTGAAAAGGAAAGCAACCTACTCACGGCCTTAAAGGTCAGCGGGACCTGGGATTCCCAGCCGGTCACCCATACTGGTACTTGCCAGGCCTCAAGCTGGCTGGCGGCCGCGATCTGACGAGAGCAGGCACATTCAGCTTAGAATGCCCGTTGACAGCTCCTCCTCCTTTCCTATGGGCTTTCTGCAGTGCGAACGCACCTCCGAAAAGGAAAGCAACCTACTCACGGCCTTAAAAGTCAACGGGACCTGGGATTCCCAGCCGGTCACCCATACTGGTACTTGCCAGGCCTCAAGCTGGCTGGCGGCCGCGATCTGACGAGAGCAGGCACATTCAGCTTAGAATGCCCGTTGACAGCTCCTCCTCCTTTCCTATGGGCTTTCTGCAGTGCGAACGCACCTCCGAAACGGAAAGAAACCTACTCACGGCCTTAAAAGTCAACGGGACCTGGGATTCCCAGCCGGTCACCCTTACTGGTGCTTGCCAGGCCTCAAGCTGGCTGGCGGCCGCGATCTGACGAGAGCAGGCACATTCAGCTTAGAATGCCCGTTGACAGCTCCTCCTCCTTTCCTATGGGCTTTCTACAGTGCGAACGCACCTCCGAAAAGGAAAGAAACCTACTCACGGCCTTAAAAGTCAACGGGACCTGGGATTCCCAGCCGGTCACCCATACTGGTACTTGCCAGGCCTCAAGCTGGCTGGCGGCCGCGATCTGACGAGAGCAGGCACATTCAGCTTAGAATGCCCGTTGACAGCTCCTCCTCCTTTCCTATGGGCTTTCTGCAGTGTGAACGCACCTCCGAAAAGGAAAGAAACCTACTCACGGCCTTAAAAGTCAACGGGACCTGGGATGCCCAGCCGGTCACCCATACTGGTACTTGCCAGGCCTCAAGCTGGCTGGCGGCCGCGATCTGACGAGAGCAGGCACATTCAGCTTAGAATGCCCGTTGACAGCTCCTCCTCCTTTGCTATGGGCTTTCTGCAGTGCGAACGCACCTCCGAAACAGAAAGGAACCTACTCACGGCCTTAAAAGTCAACGGGACCTGGGATTCCCAGCCGGTCACCCATACTGGTACTTGCCAGGCCTCAAGCTGCCTGGCGGCCGCGATCTGACGAGAGCAGGCACATTCAGCTTAGAATGCCCGTTGACAGCTCCTCCTCCTTTCCTATGGGCTTTCTGCAGTGCGAACGCACCTCCGAAAAGGAAAGCAACCTACTCACGGCCTTAAAAGTCAACGGGACCTGGGATTCCCAGCCGGTCACCCATACTGGTACTTGCCAGGCCTCAAGCTGGCTGGCGGCCGCGATCTGACGAGAGCAGGCACATTCAGCTTAGAATGCCCGTTGACAGCTCCTCCTCCTTTCCTATGGGCTTTCTGCAGTGCGAACGCACCTCCGAAACGGAAAGAAACCTACTCACGGCCTTAAAAGTCAACGGGACCTGGGATTCCCAGCCGGTCACCCATACTGGTACTTGCCAGGCCTCAAGCTGGCTGGCGGCCGCGATCTGACGAGAGCAGGCACATTCAGCTTAGAATGCCCGTTGACAGCTCCTCCTCCTTTCCTATGGGCTTTCTGCAGTAAGAACGCACCTCCGAAAAGGAAAGAAACCTACTCACGGCCTTAAAAGTCAACGGGACCTGGGATTCCCAGCCGGTCACCCATACTGGTACTTGCCAGGCCTCAGGCTGGCTGGCGGCCGCGATCTGACGAGAGCAGGCACATTCAGCTTAGAATGCCCGTTGACAGCTACTCCTCCTTTCCTATGGGCTTTCTGCAGTGTGAACGCACCTCCGAAAAGGAAAGAAACCTACTCACGGCCTTAAAAGTCAACGGGACCTGGGATTCCCAGCCGGTCACCCATACTGGTACTTGCCAGGCCTCTAGCTGGCTGGCGGCCGCGATCTGACGAGAGCAGGCACATTCAGCTTAGAATGCCCGTTGACAGCTCCTCCTCCTTTCCTATGGGCTTTCTGCAGTGCGAACGCACCTCCGAAAAGGAAAGCAACCTACTCACGGCCTTAAAAGTCAACGGGACCTGGGATTCCCAGCCGGTCACCCATACTGGTACTTGCCAGGCCTCAAGCTGGCTGGCGGCCGCGATCTGACGAGAGCAGGCACATTCAGCTTAGAATGCCCGTTGACAGCTCCTCCTCCTTTCCTATGGGCTTTCTGCAGTGCGAACGCACCTCCGAAACGGAAAGAAACCTACTCACGGCCTTAAAAGTCAACGGGACCTGGGATTCCCAGCCGGTCACCCATACTGGTACTTGCCAGGCCTCAAGCTGGCTGGCGGCCGCGATCTGACGAGAGCAGGTACATTCAGCTTAGAATGCCCGTTGACAGCTCCTCCTCCTTTCCTATGGGCTTTCTGCAGTGCGAACGCACCTCCGAAAAGGAAAGCAACCTGCTCACGGCCTTAAAAGTCAACGGGACCTGGGATTCCCAGCCGGTCACCCATACTGGTACTTGCCAGGCCTCAAGCTGGCTGGCAGCCGCGATCTGACGAGAGCAGGCACATTCAGCTTAGAATGCCCGTTGACAGCTCCTCCTCCTTTCCTATGGGCTTTCTGCAGTGCGAACGCACCTCCGAAAAGGAAAGAAACCTACTCACGGCCTTAAAAGTCAACGGGACCTGGGATTCCCAGCCGGTCACCCATACTGGTACTTGCCAGGCCTCAAGCTGGCTGGCGGCCGCGATCTGACGAGAGCAGGCACATTCAGCTTAGAATGCCCGTTGACAGCTCCTCCTCCTTTCCTATGGGCTTTCTGCAGTGCGAACGCACCTCCGAAAAGGAAAGCAACCTACTCACGGCCTTAAAAGTCAACGGGACCTGGGATTCCCAGCCGGTCACCCATACTGGTACTTGCCAGGCCTCAAGCTGGCTGGCGGCCGCGATCTGACGAGAGCAGGCACATTCAGCTTAGAATGCCCGTTGACAGCTCCTCCTCCTTTCCTATGGGCTTTCTGCAGTGCGAACGCACCTCCGAAATGGAAAGAAACCTACTCACGGCCTTAAAAGTCAACGGGACCTGGGATTCCCAGCCGGTCACCCATACTGGTACTTGCCAGGCCTCAAGCTGGCTGGCGGCCGCGATCTGACGAGAGCAGGCACATTCAGCTTAGAATGCCCGTTGATAGCTCCTCCTCCTTTCCTATGGGCTTTCTGCAGTGCGAACGCACTTCCGAAAAGGAAAGAAACCTACTCACGGCCTTAAAAGTCAACGGGACCTGGGATTCCCAGCCGGTCACCCATACTGGTACTTGCCAGGCCTCAAGCTGGCTGGCGGCCGCGATCTGACGAGAGCAGGCACATTCAGCTTAGAATGCCCGTTGACAGCTCCTCCTCCTTTCCTATGGGCTTTCTGCAGTGCGAACGCACCTCCGAAACTGAAAGAAACCTACTCACGGCCTTAAAAGTCAACGGGACCTGGGATTCCCAGCCGGTCACCCATACTGGTACTTGCCAGGCCTCAAGCTGGCTGGCGGCCGCGATCTGACGAGAGCAGGCACATTCAGCTTAGAATGCCCGTTGACAGCTCCTCCTCCTTTCCTATGGGCTTTCTGCAGTGCGAACGCACCTCCGAAATGGAAAGAAACCTACTCACGGCCTTAAAAGTCAACGGGACCTGGGATTCCCAGCCGGTCACCCATACTGGTACTTGCCAGGCCTCAAGCTGGCTGGCGGCCGCGATCTGACGAGAGCAGGCACATTCAGCTTAGAATGCCCGTTGATAGCTCCTCCTCCTTTCCTATGGGCTTTCTGCAGTGCGAACGCACTTCCGAAAAGGAAAGAAACCTACTCACGGCCTTAAAAGTCAACGGGACCTGGGATTCCCAGCCGGTCACCCATACTGGTACTTGCCAGGCCTCAAGCTGGCTGGCGGCCGCGATCTGACGAGAGCAGGCACATTCAGCTTAGAATGCCCGTTGACAGCTCCTCCTCCTTTCCTATGGGCTTTCTGCAGTGCGAACGCACCTCCGAAAAGGAAAGCAACCTACTCACGGCCTTAAAAGTCAACGGGACCTGGGATTCCCAGCCGGTCACCCATACTGGTACTTGCCAGGCCTCAAGCTGGCTGGCGGCCGCGATCTGACGAGAGCAGGCACATTCAGCTTAGAATGCCCGTTGACAGCTCCTCCTCCTTTCCTATGGGCTTTCTGCAGTGCGAACGCACCTCCGAAAAGGAAAGCAACCTACTCACGGCCTTAAAAGTCAACGGGACCTGGGATTCCCAGCCGGTCACCCATACTGGTACTTGCCAGGCCTCAAGCTGGCTGGCGGCCGTGATCTGACGAGAGCAGGCACATTCAGCTTAGAATGCCCGTTGACAGCTCCTCCTCCTTTCCTATGGGCTTTCTGCAGTGCGAACGCACCTCCGAAAAGGAAAGAAACCTACTCACGGCCTTAAAAGTCAACGGGACCTGGGATTCCCAGCCGGTCACCCATACTGGTACTTGCCAGGCCTCAAGCTGGCTGGCGGCCGCGATCTGACGAGAGCAGGCACATTCAGCTTAGAATGCCCGTTGACAGCTCCTCCTCCTTTCCTATGGGCTTTCTGCAGTGCGAACGCACCTCCGAAACGGAAAGAAACCTACTCACGGCCTTAAAAGTCAATGGGACCTGGGATTCCCAGCCGGTCACCCATACTGGTACTTGCCAGGCCTCAAGCTGGCTGGCGGCCGCGATCTGACGAGAGCAGGTACATTCAGCTTAGAATGCCCGTTGACAGCTCCTCCTCCTTTCCTATGGGCTTTCTGCAGTGCGAACGCACCTCCGAAAAGGAAAGCAACCTACTCACGGCCTTAAAAGTCAACGGGACCTGGGATTCCCAGCCGGTCACCCATACTGGTACTTGCCAGGCCTCAAGCTGGCTGGCGGCCGCGATCTGACGAGAGCAGGCACATTCAGCTTAGAATGCCCGTTGACAGCTCCTCCTCCTTTCCTATGGGCTTTCTGCAGTGCGAACGCACCTCCGAAAAGGAAAGCAACCTACTCACGGCCTTAAAAGTCAACGGGACCTGGGATTCCCAGCCGGTCACCCATACTGGTACTTGCCAGGCCTCAAGCTGGCTGGCGGCCGCGATCTGACGAGAGCAGGCACATTCAGCTTAGAATGCCCGTTGACAGCTCCTCCTCCTTTCCTATGGGCTTTCTGCAGTGCGAACGCACCTCCGAAACGGAAAGAAACCTACTCACGGCCTTAAAAGTCAACGGGACCTGGGATTCCCAGCCGGTCACCCATACTGGTACTTGCCAGGCCTCAAGCTGGCTGGCGGCCGCGATCTGACGAGAGCAGGCACATTCAGCTTAGAATGCCGGTTGACAGCTCCTCCTCCTTTCCTATGGGCTTTCTGCAGTGCGAACGCACCTCCGAAAAGGAAAGAAACCTACTCACGGCCTTAAAAGTCAACGGGACCTGGGATTCCCAGCCGGTCACCCATACTGGTACTTGCCAGGCCTCAGGCTGGCTGGCGGCCGCGATCTGACGAGAGCAGGCACATTCAGCTTAGAATGCCCGTTGACAGCTACTCCTCCTTTCCTATGGGCTTTCTGCAGTGTGAACGCACCTCCGAAAAGGAAAGAAACCTACTCACGGCCTTAAAAGTCAACGGGACCTGGGATTCCCAGCCGGTCACCCATACTGGTACTTGCCAGGCCTCTAGCTGGCTGGCGGCCGCGATCTGACGAGAGCAGGCACATTCAGCTTAGAATGCCCGTTGACAGCTCCTCCTCCTTTCCTATGGGCTTTCTGCAGTGCGAACGCACCTCCGAAAAGGAAAGCAACCTACTCACGGCCTTAAAAGTCAACGGGACCTGGGATTCCCAGCCGGTCACCCATACTGGTACTTGCCAGGCCTCAAGCTGGCTGGCGGCCGCGATCTGACGAGAGCAGGCACATTCAGCTTAGAATGCCCGTTGACAGCTCCTCCTCCTTTCCTATGGGCTTTCTGCAGTGCGAACGCACCTCCGAAACGGAAAGAAACCTACTCACGGCCTTAAAAGTCAACGGGACCTGGGATTCCCAGCCGGTCACCCATACTGGTACTTGCCAGGCCTCAAGCTGGCTGGCGGCCGCGATCTGACGAGAGCAGGTACATTCAGCTTAGAATGCCCGTTGACAGCTCCTCCTCCTTTCCTATGGGCTTTCTGCAGTGCGAACGCACCTCCGAAAAGGAAAGCAACCTGCTCACGGCCTTAAAAGTCAACGGGACCTGGGATTCCCAGCCGGTCACCCATACTGGTACTTGCCAGGCCTCAAGCTGGCTGGCAGCCGCGATCTGACGAGAGCAGGCACATTCAGCTTAGAATGCCCGTTGACAGCTCCTCCTCCTTTCCTATGGGCTTTCTGCAGTGCGAACGCACCTCCGAAAAGGAAAGAAACCTACTCACGGCCTTAAAAGTCAACGGGACCTGGGATTCCCAGCCGGTCACCCATACTGGTACTTGCCAGGCCTCAAGCTGGCTGGCGGCCGCGATCTGACGAGAGCAGGCACATTCAGCTTAGAATGCCCGTTGACAGCTCCTCCTCCTTTCCTATGGGCTTTCTGCAGTGCGAACGCACCTCCGAAAAGGAAAGCAACCTACTCACGGCCTTAAAAGTCAACGGGACCTGGGATTCCCAGCCGGTCACCCATACTGGTACTTGCCAGGCCTCAAGCTGGCTGGCGGCCGCGATCTGACGAGAGCAGGCACATTCAGCTTAGAATGCCCGTTGACAGCTCCTCCTCCTTTCCTATGGGCTTTCTGCAGTGCGAACGCACCTCCGAAATGGAAAGAAACCTACTCACGGCCTTAAAAGTCAACGGGACCTGGGATTCCCAGCCGGTCACCCATACTGGTACTTGCCAGGCCTCAAGCTGGCTGGCGGCCGCGATCTGACGAGAGCAGGCACATTCAGCTTAGAATGCCCGTTGATAGCTCCTCCTCCTTTCCTATGGGCTTTCTGCAGTGCGAACGCACTTCCGAAAAGGAAAGAAACCTACTCACGGCCTTAAAAGTCAACGGGACCTGGGATTCCCAGCCGGTCACCCATACTGGTACTTGCCAGGCCTCAAGCTGGCTGGCGGCCGCGATCTGACGAGAGCAGGCACATTCAGCTTAGAATGCCCGTTGACAGCTCCTCCTCCTTTCCTATGGGCTTTCTGCAGTGCGAACGCACCTCCGAAACTGAAAGAAACCTACTCACGGCCTTAAAAGTCAACGGGACCTGGGATTCCCAGCCGGTCACCCATACTGGTACTTGCCAGGCCTCAAGCTGGCTGGCGGCCGCGATCTGACGAGAGCAGGCACATTCAGCTTAGGATGCCCGTTGACAGCTCCTCCTCCTTTCCTATGGGCTTTCTGCAGTGCGAACGCACCTCCGAAATGGAAAGAAACCTACTCACGGCCTTAAAAGTCAACGGGACCTGGGATTCCCAGCCGGTCACCCATACTGGTACTTGCCAGGCCTCAAGCTGGCTGGCGGCCGCGATCTGACGAGAGCAGGCACATTCAGCTTAGAATGCCCGTTGATAGCTCCTCCTCCTTTCCTATGGGCTTTCTGCAGTGCGAACGCACTTCCGAAAAGGAAAGAAACCTACTCACGGCCTTAAAAGTCAACGGGACCTGGGATTCCCAGCCGGTCACCCATACTGGTACTTGCCAGGCCTCAAGCTGGCTGGCGGCCGCGATCTGACGAGAGCAGGCACATTCAGCTTAGAATGCCCGTTGACAGCTCCTCCTCCTTTCCTATGGGCTTTCTGCAGTGCGAACGCACCTCCGAAAAGGAAAGAAACCTACTCACGGCCTTAAAAGTCAACGGGACCTGGGATTCCCAGCCGGTCACCCATACTGGTACTTGCCAGGCCTCAAGCTGGCTGGCGGCCGCGATCTGACGAGAGCAGGCACATTCAGCTTAGAATGCCCGTTGACAGCTCCTCCTCCTTTCCTATGGGCTTTCTGCAGTGCGAACGCACCTCCGAAACGGAAAGAAACCTACTCACGGCCTTAAAAGTCAACGGGACCTGGGATTCCCAGCCGGTCACCCATACTGGTACTTGCCAGGCCTCAAGCTGGCTGGCGGCCGCGATCTGACGAGAGCAGGTACATTCAGCTTAGAATGCCCGTTGACAGCTCCTCCTCCTTTCCTATGGGCTTTCTGCAGTGCGAACGCACCTCTGAAAAGGAAAGCAACCTACTCACGGCCTTAAAGGTCAGCGGGACCTGGGATTCCCAGCCGGTCACCCATACTGGCACTTGCCAGGCCTCAAGCTGGCTGGCGGCCGCGATCTGACGAGAGCAGGCACATTCAGCTTAGAATGCCCGTTGACAGCTCCTCCTCCTTTCCTATGGGCTTTCTGCAGTGCGAATGCACCTCCGAAAAGGAAAGAAACCTACTCACGGCCTTAAAAGTCAACGGGACCTGGGATTCCCAGCCGGTCACCCATACTGGTACTTGCCAGGCCTCAAGCTGGCTGGCGGCCGCGATCTGACGAGAGCAGGCACATTCAGCTTAGAATGCCCGTTGACAGCTCCTCCTCCTTTCCTATGGGCTTTCTGCAGTGCGAACGCACCTCCGAAAAGGAAAGCAACCTACTCACGGCCTTAAAAGTCAACGGGACCTGGGATTCCCAGCCGGTCACCCATACTGGTACTTGCCAGGCCTCAAGCTGGCTGGCGGCCGCGATCTGACGAGAGCAGGCACATTCAGCTTAGAATTCCCGTTGACAGCTCCTCCTCCTTTCCTATGGGCTTTCTGCAGTGCGAACGCACCTCCGAAACGGAAAGAAACCTACTCACGGCCTTAAAAGTCAACGGGACCTGGGATTCCCAGCCGGTCACCCTTACTGGTGCTTGCCAGGCCTCAAGCTGGCTGGCGGCCGCGATCTGACGAGAGCAGGCACATTCAGCTTAGAATGCCCGTTGACAGCTCCTCCTCCTTTCCTATGGGCTTTCTACAGTGCGAACGCACCTCCGAAAAGGAAAGAAACCTACTCACGGCCTTAAAAGTCAACGGGACCTGGGATTACCAGCCGGTCACCCATACTGGTACTTGCCAGGCCTCAAGCTGGCTGGCGGCCGCGATCTGACGAGAGCAGGCACATTCAGCTTAGAATGCCCGTTGACAGCTCCTCCTCCTTTCCTATGGGCTTTCTGCAGTGTGAACGCACCTCCGAAAAGGAAAGAAACCTACTCACGGCCTTAAAAGTCAACGTGACCTGGGATGCCCAGCCGGTCACCCATACTGGTACTTGCCAGGCCTCAAGCTGGCTGGCGGCCGCGATCTGACGAGAGCAGGCACATTCAGCTTAGAATGCCCGTTGACAGCTCCTCCTCCTTTGCTATGGGCTTTCTGCAGTGCGAACGCACCTCCGAAACAGAAAGGAACCTACTCACGGCCTTAAAAGTCAACGGGACCTGGGATTCCCAGCCGGTCACCCATACTGGTACTTGCCAGGCCTCAAGCTGCCTGGCGGCCGCGATCTGACGAGAGCAGGCACATTCAGCTTAGAATGCCCGTTGACAGCTCCTCCTCCTTTCCTATGGGCTTTCTGCAGTGCGAACGCACCTCCGAAACGGAAAGAAACCTACTCACGGCCTTAAAAGTCAATGGGACCTGGGATTCCCAGCCGGTCACCCATACTGGTACTTGCCAGGCCTCAAGCTGGCTGGCGGCCGCGATCTGACGAGAGCAGGTACATTCAGCTTAGAATGCCCGTTGACAGCTCCTCCTCCTTTCCTATGGGCTTTCTGCAGTGCGAACGCACCTCCGAAAAGGAAAGCAACCTACTCACGGCCTTAAAAGTCAACGGGACCTGGGATTCCCAGCCGGTCACCCATACTGGTACTTGCCAGGCCTCAAGCTGGCTGGCGGCCGCGATCTGACGAGAGCAGGCACATTCAGCTTAGAATGCCCGTTGACAGCTCCTCCTCCTTTCCTATGGGCTTTCTGCAGTGCGAACGCACCTCCGAAAAGGAAAGCAACCTACTCACGGCCTTAAAAGTCAACGGGACCTGGGATTCCCAGCCGGTCACCCATACTGGTACTTGCCAGGCCTCAAGCTGGCTGGCGGCCGCGATCTGACGAGAGCAGGCACATTCAGCTTAGAATGCCCGTTGACAGCTCCTCCTCCTTTCCTATGGGCTTTCTGCAGTGCGAACGCACCTCCGAAACGGAAAGAAACCTACTCACGGCCTTAAAAGTCAACGTGACCTGGGATTCCCAGCCGGTCACCCATACTGGTACTTGCCAGGCCTCAAGCTGGCTGGCGGCCGCGATCTGACGAGAGCAGGCACATTCAGCTTAGAATGCCGGTTGACAGCTCCTCCTCCTTTCCTATGGGCTTTCTGCAGTGCGAACGCACCTCCGAAAAGGAAAGAAACCTACTCACGGCCTTAAAAGTCAACGGGACCTGGGATTCCCAGCCGGTCACCCATACTGGTACTTGCCAGGCCTCAGGCTGGCTGGCGGCCGCGATCTGACGAGAGCAGGCACATTCAGCTTAGAATGCCCGTTGACAGCTACTCCTCCTTTCCTATGGGCTTTCTGCAGTGTGAACGCACCTCCGAAAAGGAAAGAAACCTACTCACGGCCTTAAAAGTCAACGGGACCTAGGATTCCCAGCCGGTCACCCATACTGGTACTTGCCAGGCCTCTAGCTGGCTGGCGGCCGCGATCTGACGAGAGCAGGCACATTCAGCTTAGAATGCCCGTTGACAGCTCCTCCTCCTTTCCTATGGGCTTTCTGCAGTGCGAACGCACCTCCGAAAAGGAAAGCAACCTACTCACGGCCTTAAAAGTCAACGGGACCTGGGATTCCCAGCCGGTCACCCATACTGGTACTTGCCAGGCCTCAAGCTGGCTGGCGGCCGCGATCTGACGAGAGCAGGCACATTCAGCTTAGAATGCCCGTTGACAGCTCCTCCTCCTTTCCTATGGGCTTTCTGCAGTGCGAACGCACCTCCGAAACGGAAAGAAACCTACTCACGGCCTTAAAAGTCAACGGGACCTGGGATTCCCAGCCGGTCACCCATACTGGTACTTGCCAGGCCTCAAGCTGGCTGGCGGCCGCGATCTGACGAGAGCAGGTACATTCAGCTTAGAATGCCCGTTGACAGCTCCTCCTCCTTTCCTATGGGCTTTCTGCAGTGCGAACGCACCTCCGAAAAGGAAAGCAACCTGCTCACGGCCTTAAAAGTCAACGGGACCTGGGATTCCCAGCCGGTCACCCATACTGGTACTTGCCAGGCCTCAAGCTGGCTGGCAGCCGCGATCTGACGAGAGCAGGCACATTCAGCTTAGAATGCCCGTTGACAGCTCCTCCTCCTTTCCTATGGGCTTTCTGCAGTGCGAACGCACCTCCGAAAAGGAAAGAAACCTACTCACGGCCTTAAAAGTCAACGGGACCTGGGATTCCCAGCCGGTCACCCATACTGGTACTTGCCAGGCCTCAAGCTGGCTGGCGGCCGCGATCTGACGAGAGCAGGCACATTCAGCTTAGAATGCCCGTTGACAGCTCCTCCTCCTTTCCTATGGGCTTTCTGCAGTGCGAACGCACCTCCGAAATGGAAAGAAACCTACTCACGGCCTTAAAAGTCAACGGGACCTGGGATTCCCAGCCGGTCACCCATACTGGTACTTGCCAGGCCTCAAGCTGGCTGGCGGCCGCGATCTGACGAGAGCAGGCACATTCAGCTTAGAATGCCCGTTGATAGCTCCTCCTCCTTTCCTATGGGCTTTCTGCAGTGCGAACGCACTTCCGAAAAGGAAAGAAACCTACTCACGGCCTTAAAAGTCAACGGGACCTGGGATTCCCAGCCGGTCACCCATACTGGTACTTGCCAGGCCTCAAGCTGGCTGGCGGCCGCGATCTGACGAGAGCAGGCACATTCAGCTTAGAATGCCCGTTGACAGCTCCTCCTCCTTTCCTATGGGCTTTCTGCAGTGCGAACGCACCTCCGAAACTGAAAGAAACCTACTCACGGCCTTAAAAGTCAACGGGACCTGGGATTCCCAGCCGGTCACCCATACTGGTACTTGCCAGGCCTCAAGCTGGCTGGCGGCCGCGATCTGACGAGAGCAGGCACATTCAGCTTAGAATGCCCGTTGACAGCTCCTCCTCCTTTCCTATGGGCTTTCTGCAGTGCGAACGCACCTCCGAAATGGAAAGAAACCTACTCACGGCCTTAAAAGTCAACGGGACCTGGGATTCCCAGCCGGTCACCCATACTGGTACTTGCCAGGCCTCAAGCTGGCTGGCGGCCGCGATCTGACGAGAGCAGGCACATTCAGCTTAGAATGCCCGTTGATAGCTCCTCCTCCTTTCCTATGGGCTTTCTGCAGTGCGAACGCACTTCCGAAAAGGAAAGAAACCTACTCACGGCCTTAAAAGTCAACGGGACCTGGGATTCCCAGCCGGTCACCCATACTGGTACTTGCCAGGCCTCAAGCTGGCTGGCGGCCGCGATCTGACGAGAGCAGGCACATTCAGCTTAGAATGCCCGTTGACAGCTCCTCCTCCTTTCCTATGGGCTTTCTA